>NW_026000026.1:87574686-87600641 GCF_001458135.2 Marmota marmota marmota
ATATATATATATATATATATATATATATATATATATATTTATTTATATATGTATATATATGGATGGGAATGTAGCTCAGTGCCTAAGCACCCCTGGATTCAACCTTTGGTATCAAAAAAGTGGGAGGCAGAGTTGGAGATATAACTCAGTAGCCCAGTGGTAGAGCACCACTGGACTTAACACCCAATAAACAAACAGACAAACAAAAACCGAACATGTTCTAAAAGTTCAAAATTAGGAACATATATCCTCAAAGATGATTCAGCTTGTGGCAATCATATCATCCATCCTCTACTTCTTAGCCTCACTCTGCTATCATTTCAGTGTTAGCTGGGCAACAGAGGCCCTAAACAAAATGAGTTAGTGATCAGCATTCATCTGCAGATACTCTTCTATCTCTGTATCCTCTAGACCCATTTATTTGGATGTGGCTTTAACTATCCAAGGCAACTGATATCTTTCTTCAGTCTTCTAGAAACCCAGGAAAACCATGGGGTCTGCTCCTTTGGGATAAAACTTCATGTCTTGTGTGCTTCACTTTCCTTCATCTCTGTGTCTTTCAAAACTCGCCATCTGGGTAGCTCTGACATCTGTGCCCATGAGGCATGGAACTATGAATGATAATTGTGAGTAGAACTTAAGAATTCTTTTATTTTGATTTCCTCAGTCCTGAGTGTACTTCAATATCATTAGAGGAGAAAAACAAACAAACAAACAAACAGATATACAATCCTAACCCCCAATCCTTACCCTCATATTTACTAAATGCTATGTTTATGGATTTTTTATTTGGTTTTTGGTGTTAAGCATTGTTGAATTCTTTGTATATCCTCGAGATTAATACTCTATCTGAGATGCAGGTGGCAAAGATTTTCTCCCATTTTGTAGGCTATCTCTGTAACCATAAGTTTTACTATAAACTGATCTCCCTCTTATTTACTTCTCTCTCTTTGTATTTTGCATTTTTTTCCTTATTAAGTTTGTATCTCCAGAGAGTGTATCTGGGCATTTGTACTTTTACAATATTACCCAGGTAATGCTGTTTGGGTTGATCATCTGTCCAGTCTCCCAATGGGTGAACTGATGCAGGAATTGCTTTTATGGTCGCACCGATCTCACTTTGCTCTGCATTTGGGAGAAGAACATGAGCAATGAATAGATGGCCAAAAATGATCATTCTGAGAGGAGATAATAATATATTAACATATACTCTTCTTCCTCTTTTTCTGATACTATATTATATATAGGACTATGGGGTGGATTTTTACTAAAATTAAAGTTATATTTGGGATGGCCGATTGAGCACTTAGGCCCATTTTCAGAGAGGGTGAATTGAAGTACACAATGATAGACCTGCATGACTGCTGTAGGGAAACCATGGAATATATACCGAGAGACTGTGGACCAGAAGACTGGAAATGAGTTTAAATATAATCCTTAAATTAAAAGCCAGTTGGAAGAAACTCTGAATTGTGGTCATTGATTTGCAATTGACCTGCCTCTTACAAGAACCATGTAAAGAAGTTTTGCTTCAGGTATAATGGTAGGTGCTCAGTAGATGTTTTTAGTAGATGCTTGATATATTCTCATTGCTTGGATGAATCATAAACAATTGTCTTGAGATAAGTCATCTACAATGACATCTTTGCAAAATAATCACCAGTTTTGATTTGCTTCCAAAGAAAGATTTTACAACTTTATTTATAAATTTCACATTCATCTTTTCAAAATTTAAGTAAAAACTTGTTTCCCTTTTTTTTTGTTTCTTCTGGATACTCCATGTTGAAATATTTGAATTGAGGAAATTTATTTTATTTACTCATATTATCTATCATTTACTATTCAGCCTGGGATTGTTAGTGTCATATTTTCCGGCATTCTCTTAGATTCAAAGATCAAAAAAGTTTAATGATATAAAACATTATAAACAGCACTTAAAATACCAATGTTATTTGCTAAAGGACTACTACTGCCAGAAGAGTCTTTGTTTTGAATTGGGACTGCTGGCTACTTGGTGAAAAATTCTATACACCAAAGCCTGCATGCAGGGAGCTTTGGCCTTTAGTCTCTCTTGTCTGGCTCAAAGAGATGAGAGTAGGAATTTAGAACCTAATTTATCAAGTTAATATTCCTAGAGTAGCTCACTTTACAATCCTCTGTCTGCTAGGGCCAGGTCTCAAATTCTTAACCCTGTTGTCCAGGATACCCTTGTAAGTGCAAACATCATTTCTGGTGTGGTTATTCTTAATAATTACAATCTCTCAGGAAACTCCAGTGACCCCAGTATGGCCCTGAACTTTTCTTTCCCCACTTTTCTGCTGTTCCCTATTGTATCTCAGTAGGGATGTCCCTTTGTATTTTTCAATTCTCACTTCAACAATGGCTTTGAGTTTGCAGATCCCTCAAAATCACAAAACTGGCTGCAGTCACCAAACACCCTAGATTTTCACAATTATCTGCTTTATGTTTACAATGTTTTGTTTTTTTTTTTTAAAAAAAAACTCATCACACAATGCTTCTTTATGCTTACTTTCAAGTTTAAACAATTTTCTGCTTACCTCCAGATCTCTCTTTGTAGGATATTGTGTAAAGTCAGATAGCTAAGACAAGAAAGGATCATGCATTTATAAAACAGACCTTATAGTATGTATAAACAATATGCTTACTCTTCTCACCGTTTCAAAGGATATGCTAGTGAATTTTTGTTGGTCTGTGTACTCGATGAGTTCCTTTTCACACTTAACCATTTCTAGACGTGTGCTTTTCTAAAGGTGGTTTAGAATTTGCTATTAAGTATTCTAGTTTTATTGGTCTTTGCCAGAAATAAATCACACTTTTAGTCATGGTCCGTGTCTCTACATTAGTTTTATATATTTAGGTGTGAGTAAATTTGATTTATTTTTCCTGTGTCCACTCAAATTATTCCGTCCTATTAGTATTTATGTCAGCTGGGTTGGAGAGTGTTTTATACTTGGGTCCTACACTCTTTTCAGATTCCAGTTTTATTGTGGGTCTGTTAAAAGGTCACTTTAACCTCTCAGCAAAATGAAGAGCATAAAGACATGGAGCTTTTCTGTCACTTTCCCGATACACGTCAGTAAACATTCAGCTGGGCTTGTGCTTTAAGTTTGTGAAAGAATAGCTGTCCAGATACAAAGGATGACATGATGAATAATCAAAATAATTCTGAGCTTCAAATCTAATCCTATAGGAAGTGTTATGATGAAGAGTCCTGGGCAAAAATCAGATGATAATTTCTATGTAGAAGACAACTTATGCTGAATTTGCCTCTGTCTCCATGATACGGTGCTGAGTAATGTCCTCTAGCTCTGGAGGCCCTCGGGTTATAGCCAAACATTGATTATTTGTCAGATAATGCTATCAGACTTACAAAGACATCCACAGTGCTCCTGCAAGGAAATAAATTACTCCAGCATCCTTTAGGGGTTGAGATTGGGGGTGTGGGGAGAAAGCACAATAAAATGCTCTGCAGTAAATACTCTTAAGAGTTTATAAGAGATTGAATGTGGGCTGTGTTTTAATAAAACTTCGTGTCCATTACCAAGATTATTAAAATATATTTTCTCTGTATAACAAGACTTATTTTTTTTTCTTTTGCATTTCAGACTAGGGACTTAAAATTTGCTGAATGGATCTCCTCTGCCAAAGGTTGGTTATGTTAGCTCATGCTATTCTCTAGCAACCATGCAAGATAGATATTTTTCTATGATGCCAAGAAAAAAGTGTGGTCCAGAGGAGTTAAATGACCTATTCAAGGTCATCTATAAGAAGTTTATTGTCTACAAATTGATGGGTGGTTATCAAATGTGGTAGTTAGATGCTTATAGAAAAATGTTACTGGTTTGTGCTCCTTTCATAATATTTGATTCAAATGAGAATGAAATTCTAAGTGTTTCTTTCTTTCTTCCTTCCTTTTTTTTTTTTTTTGTCTTTGAGAAAATATAGTTGCACATAAGATTTTAGCAACTTTGTCTTTGGGACCATGAAAGATTTTCATAGTTCCAGGTATCTGGCCCTTGATTTCTCAGGGCATCTTCATCTCTGGGATGTTGTCCTCTTTATAGCAAAGCACTGGGGTTGCCCTTTTTTCATTTTGAGGCCCTCCCTATATATTTTGTGGCATCTATTGTCACATGACATGTCACAGTCATAAGGATTTTCTCTGTAACTGGTCACAAGCTGGACAAAGTTATTCTCTTCATTTACACAGGATTAAGAAAACTCGTAAAGCTCTGTAAAAAAAAAAAAGAAAGAAAGAAAGAAAAAGAAAAGAAAGACCTTGCAAACACAAGTAATAAATAACAAGCAGCAGGGGTGTCTGTTTATGGTAGAATCTTTTCTCTCCTCGGAAGATGCAGAACCTCCATCAGTATGAAGCAAGGTAAATTGAGCACTCCAGCTTCACCCTGATACTAATGTAAGAGCAGAATGGGGACACATTTCCCTCCGAGCATTAACGGGCTGCCTTTTCAGCTGTGCACTTCCTGTTCCCTGCTTTAACAAGATTTAAGGCTTCAAAAGCATTTCAAGGCAAAGATCTTCAAAAGCAAAATGCATGTCTCAGCCATCGGTCTGAAGCCAACTGCATAAACTTTACTGATTTAAATGTGTGTGCTGAAGTTTAAAGGAAACCAATCTCTCTAATTTTTCTAGTTCTCATCTCTTTGCTCTATGGCTTAGTTCCTTTTATCTGATTCCCTTCCCCAAATTTTGTTAAAACAGTGATTTGAAAAAGTTTTATTGAACTAAATGTGAAAATGAACTGATGTTGGGTTTTTTAGAGCTGGGGAGTAAGAGCTGGAGGACAGGTAGGAGACAGAGAGAGCAAGTGTACACAAGCCATGTGGGTGGTCATAGAAGAGTCTGAAAAGGCATGACTGGGAAGTTGTGCAGACTTTACACAGAGGGTTAAATCTTGCCAGTAGCCCTGTAAAACGTGTGTAAATGTGGCAGAAATTAATTCCTGTGAATAGGAATCCGTAAATAAGAAACTCTGAAATGGAAGGGTAATGAAGCAAGCAAAAAACATTTCTCTATAAAGAAAAGCACTCACTAAGCTCATTTGAACGCTTAGTTATCACAATCAGCATGTTAGAAAACCCAATGCTGAGTTCTAGTTGATTTTCCGCCAGAGAAATAGATGAAAGAACTGTGTGAAAAAAAATTTAAAAATACTGATTGGAAGAAAGAAGGCAATAAAAAGAATGGGCTGAAGAACAGAGAATGGCCTTTTCCTCAGCAACTCAGACGTCCACGCTTCTGGCCGACATTATAATTATAAGAAATGTTTTCTGGAGATGAAATATCATGTAGACCGTGGGAAGGGAAAGGCCCAGGACATGGACGATTTGCATACATTTAGCTGTATTAATATCATTAGGCAAGAGAATCAGGGACACTGGGGCTAAAAGAGATGAACTAGCCAGCACTTTGTTCCTGTTGCCAAGGAGTACATGGTGAACTCTGCAGTGACCCAAATTTATTACAGAATAGTGCTCATTGCTGGTGTATCAAGCACTCTGTTGCAATTACAGCACATTAGGCAGAGGAACAAATCTCAAGGGGAAATGTCTAGTCTTTTAATCAAGTAGTCGAAAAGTCAGGGTGCATAAAAATCACCCTGTGAGATATATATATATATATATATATCCTGTTTCTACACATGCATTTATATCTGACAATAGTCTTACTTTTGCTCAGAAAATGCTTTCATTATATACAGGAGTCATGAATGTACAGTGCCCCTACTTAATCTTTACTAGAGACTAGATTTTCCTTATATTATAATCTCAGTCTTCAAGAACTTAGAAACTCAGGGAAATTACCAAAAAAATAAATTAAGCACTGAAATAATAATTTATTATATGATATTTTTGCCTTTTTCTTTCTGTTTTGCTTTTTTCTTTCTTTCTTTTTTTTAAGAAGTATTCCTTTATTTTTCTTACCTCCTTTTTTTTTTAATAGCCGTTTTCAGCAATCTGTTGCCTCAGGAAAACCAAATGACATCATTCCAAAGGATATATATTTTAGTATTTAGCGGAAGCAAGAGAGCTTATGCTACATGCATGCTGAAGCTGATAAGTCATTGATTGGTGGTAATGAATGGGATGAAAGCTATAGAAACACTGTTAGAAGACACTATTAATATGTTTTATAGGAGAAACAAGCAATTGTTTTATGAAATTTTCTGAAATATATTCCAAGAAAGGTTTAAGAATTTCAAGACTTAAGATTAAATCATTTATAAATTTAAATCACAAATAAATGAAGTCAATGTAGGTAAAAAAAAAGTTGATAAAGAAACTGTAAAATAATGAGATAAGGAAGGAAAATGCAACAAGATCAGTAGGGAGAAAAGGGGAGTTGAAGAAAGATACAGGTTAGGTATCTTGTGAAATAGTTTTTGTCCTTGTCCTGTGGTTTAAATAATCTACAGCTCACAAAGTCATTTAAAACTGCCACACCAGTTTGTGTGGGTAATCACAGCCCAAAGAGAACATTTTGTTATTTTCACGTTATAGCTGTGGTAATTATCCTGATCATAACATTTTAGAACACCACATTGATATCTTTTTTTATGGTAAAAGCATTCACTATCTCAAAAAGCTAGCTAACATATGCTTTATGTGAAAGACCTGTATTTGCATCTTGAATAGAATGCAATAAGAATAAGAAACATCCCATGCAAACATCCCATGCGGTTGTATTCTCAGCACTCCTGTGATGAGCATCTAGGTCTATTTGGTAAATACTCATGTTCAAGCCTCATGTGCCATAGCACATTAAGTCATGAAATATTTGGTTTACATTGTCCTTTCAAACGTTATATATCTCTTCCATATTTATACAACGTACACAATGAAGACAATTCTAAGGAGAAGCACTGAGAATATTTAAGGATTTCATTTTCTATTGTGATCACATTGATTTGTCCTCCAAAATGTGCATGAGGAGTTGGGACCTAATATTTTCTTGAAATGTCAGTAATATGATTTTAAGCCCTTAAGCAAATGCACCTCCATCAATATGTCTCTACTCTAACATATGGATTTCTGCTTCTTGGACCTGCAATCAGAGGGAATTTATGTCTTCCAATTTGGTCAATTTTTACTACCTATTGTGCATGTCTGATTTTGTGAGGTACTAAACAATATATTGACAAATTAGATCAGTAGAACACCATTTTAGTAGTAGAAAGATTGGTTCTTTCTATAATTTATAAGCTCACCCTTTACCACTTTAGCCTTTCTGGAGTATTAAATAAAGGCAGAGTGAGGTACATGGGAAAGCAGTGAAAGAAAATGAGATGTCAGAGAGGTGGACAAGTCAGGGTTGAGGAGAGAACCTAAAAAGCACAATAGATTTTTCAAAGTAAGATCTATGACAGAATAAGGGAAGGTCTGTAGAGAGCATGAAATTAAATAAGATGGACTAACAGAGATGGAGAGATCTGCGGAAAGGAAGCTGCAGACCCAGCAACAGGGAGACATTTTTCTGATATCAGTGGAAGTGAGAACTGGAGACAGGGCTATTACAGTAGAAAGAGAAAGACAAATGAAGCAATAGAAAAAGACACATACATACAAGTCTCTGTGAATAGTCCCCCAAGAAAGATAGCAAAGTCAAAAAACATTCACCAATATATACAAGCTGGAGAGGATGTTATCATTATTTACTTTTTACAGAATGCTTTCTATTCAGAAAGAGCTTTTATTTTATTTTTCTCAAGTGAAAACTATGAGGGAGCAGTCAATACCATTAGCCATAGTAGAGGAATTTGAGGCAGAGTAGTGAGTCATACCAAAGCAAAAATTAGAAATTAATGCCATAGTCTGAGACTATCTACATAAGCACCATTTCTTTTTTAAAATGTTTGTTTGTTTTGTAAATGGTACATGTTCAATATTGATCAAGTGTTAAAATGTTTAAGTGTTCTCACCTTTGTGGCAGGGGTGGGGAGTATTGAGGATTGAACCCAGAGGATGATTTACCACTGAGCTACGTCCTCATTCCTTTTTATTTTTATTTTTTTTTATTTTAAGACAGGATCTTATTAAGCTGATGAAGCTCACTTTGAACTCTTGATCCTCCTGCCAGAGCCTCTCCAGTTGCTGGTATTACAGGTGTGCACCACTATGCCTGGCTTCACACCTCCTTCTTCAAGAAGTTTATCAGTACTATAAAATCCCCAAATCTATGCATTTCCTCTGGACTCATAAATTCCTTACAAGTTCTCTGTTTAGCTAATGTTGTTATGTAATGGTTGCTGTTTATTTACTCTGAGATTGAAAGAGACCAAGCAATCACAAGGAAGGCCCTTGGGGGACTTCAGGAACAATTCTGCTTGGGCCACATTGAGATTTGATGACAGGTTTGTTTGTGGTCAATTTAATCCTGACAGAGTGACTATGGGAAGGGTTCTCCCAGTGACTTTCTAGGAACTAGAAATACCCCAATTCTTTAGCTCTGGAATTGGTCACCAGTGATGAAGGTGCTGCTAGGCATTCTGGTCGTGGAATTTCCACCTGGGAGTAGCCCAAGGAAGACTGCTTCTGAGAGGAATCTTAGTGGAGATGTTTCCAAGAATAATGGCAGCTCATTTACTTGGTCTTCAAGCAACTGGGAGATAAAAAGTTAAGTGGTTGGTTTCAAATTCATCTCAATTTTCAAACTTCATTTGCATTTGGTAGGGTTAGATCTATTTGCATGACATTTGTCACTTAAACCTAAGTGTCCCAAACCTAATCAATCATGTTTACTCTCCATGAGCTTTGCATCAAAATATGTTCTCCTTTACATATGACCACCAAGGTTGGAAAACCTCAGATCATATTCTCTTTACAAGCTCATTCAGCTGCAGAATCTCTTTGATTCAGCCTCGTTATTCTCAGAGTATTTTCCTATTTTTCTTTCCTCTCACAATAAGTGTTCTAATTGAGGTTGTTATTAATTTTTTTGTTATTAAATTTTATGGAGACAAAATTAACAGTGCAGTCATCTTCACTGTTCTTCTCGTTCAGTCCCTCCTCATTTCACATCATATGACATGCTCCAACCAAATGACTTGTAAAAGTACAGAATAATCTTTAAATGTAGCCAAGCAAATATAGAATAATTTCTATATTTCTAGGTCAGATAACCATGAGTTCCAAGTTCTATCCCTTTCCATATTTCCAACCAGATGCCCTAAGCTTCAAGAAGCTCCCTGGAGCACTACTGTATACCAGATGTGATGTGAAAGGTGCCTCTTAGGTCATGCTAAACTTGAGTCCTGTTGGTCTTCCTGATCTTCCTGATTGTTCCACTTACTCTTCAGTGTCCATCCAGACCATGGCTTTCACAGGATTTTCAGCTTACTTCCTTCCCACTTGTGGGAAGAGCTACCAAGTCACACTTTAGTTGAAATTCTGCTTTGAGGCTTTTCCACTGTATACCCATGCCCTTTCTTCCAAAGTTGGGCTAATTTTCCTTTCTCTACTATACAGAAAATTAGTCACAGTATTTTCATTGGAGATTTCTAAAATATCTGTAAGGAGGGGCTTAATTTTTTGAATACAAGGCAAGGGAAAATATCCAAACTCTATTTGCTTAGCAACGCATACAAGTTTTATTCACATTGTAAATTTTTAGGGCAGGGTTTGGGAATTGGTGGTTATGTCACTCACCTTGGTACACCAAATTTGTTTTATAGCAGAGTATAAAACATATATAAATGTTATTTTCAGAACTGGGATAAGTTTTATATTTTTATTCTATATAGAATGTAATAGAATATAATGCCCAGTAAGTTGTGGGGAGGGGGTACGAGGGATTGAACTCAGGGGCACTTAACCACTGAGCCACTTCCCCAGTACCCTGTCCCCTCACCTTTTTTGTATTTTATTTAGAGACAGGGTCTCACTGAGTTACATAGCACCTCATCATTGCTGAGACTGGCTTTGAATTTGTGATCCTCCTGCCTCAGCCTCCTGAGCTGCTGGGATTACAGGCATGCCCCACCATGCCAATTTACGTTATGTTTTTTGAAAACAAAAAGTAAACTTCGAGTGAATACTGAAAACACTAATGTTCTGAATCATTAACACTTTGTATTGGGCATTAAGCACAATAAAGATTTTGGTCAGGTGAATTTTGAATCTGTTTTTTGTTGTTGTTGTTGTTGTTGTTTTTGTTTTTTTTGTACTGGGGATTGAACTTAGGGGCACTCAACTATTGAGCCACATCCCCAGCCCTATTTTGTATTTTATTTAGAGACAGGGTCTCACTGAGTTGCTTAGCACCTCACTCTTGCTCAGGCTGGCTTTGAACTCATAATCCTCCTACCTCAGTGACCTGAGCTGCTGAGATTACAGACATTCTCCACCATCCCACCTGGCACTGTTTTCTATTTTGTTCTATACTTTAACCTAAGATAGTTTCTCCCCCTCTCCTCCACACACCATTTATTTGAGAAGATTGAAAAAACAAAACAAAACAAAATTGACCCTTAATATAATTAGGCAAGACTGTCTAAGTTTTCAGGACCACATTTTGTTATATGACAAGACAGTGAGACAGCTGGATTATGAATAACTTTTCCCCATTGTCCTTCACTCCAAAGCGAAGAGGGGTGAAGACATATCACAGATTTTAACTCATGTTTAATCAATTGTTTCATTTAATTTTCCTGTTATTTTCTCAGGCTATTTACAGATGAGCCCAAGGGGTTGTAATATAGAATCCTTCTGAAGTTAATTTATTATCTTCCTGCCTCAATCTGTAGTCTGGTTTTTAGATTCAAATAATATTCCCAAGTCAATATTTAATATCATACACTTTCACTTAAGTATTCATGAAAAATAATCTTTATAAATATTATCTCTCACCAGTTGGGAAATTTAGGAATTTCCAGAACATTTATATGAAGAAAAGTTGTTTTTGACCATCTGTTTTTCACAGGAGATAAAAGTCTAGAGCCCACATGTGAATGTTGCTATTAGCTGCTAACATAACAAAATGGGAAAAAATAAGGATTTTTGTATCAAAAGAAAATGCATCTACTGTCAATCATCTGCCCAGCCAACTCATCATATACAGCCTTCTCCCTGCCTGATGCAGGGAATTACTACTTCTTAAAACCACCCAGGAAATGAATCAAGTGTGTGAAGGCAAGATTGAAAGTGCACTTAGAAAATCCAGTTGAGTTCTGGCTGCAAATGAGGTGCAGCTCTTTCCAATCTGAGTCTTCAGGATATAATCATCGTATCCAATAGTTGTAAAATGTCAAGTTCTGTTCCTCCTCTTCACTCATCTCAAACAGTAGGAATATCCTTACCTCAGCTCTACCTTAACTGGAGCAGAAAAATGAGCTGCAGCCCTTTGGAGAAGAAATTTTACTTGACCCACTCTGCCTTCTCTTCTAATGACATTTGATGCTTCAGTTTTGACCTTTAAATACTTCAACTGTAAATAGACTTACCTCATGCTCAGAGATGATCAAAGAGAATCAATCAAACTGTGTCCCTTCTAACCCCCAGTTCTTTTAAGTCTTTTCTTATGTCTGAATTCCTGAATCACTCACTCAGTCATGTCCTGTATCTCTGATCTTCTTGTGCTCCTACCTTTGTTCCAGTATCTCTCAGCTTCCTTCTAGGACCACTTGACCATTTGTTATCGGATCCTTGGATACTGGAGTCTTTGGACATGGACCTACAGCCCCATCACTGCATTTCATGTCACCTGTAATATTTTCTTCGCTCTTAAGCATTATTTGATGCTTCCTCTGTATGCTAGTTGTTTTAGTCAGTTATCTTGCTGCTATCATCAAAAGAGCTGGCAATCACAATTTTAGAGGACGAAAAGTTTATTTGGTGCTCATGGTTTCAGAGGTCTCAGTTCCCAGATAGCTGATTCTATTGCTCTGGGCTTCAGGTAAGGCAGAACATCATGGTGGAAGTATGTGGTGGAAGAAAACAACTCAGAACCTGGCTACCAGGAAACATAGCTCTCACTTACCAGGGATAAAATATATCCCCAAAGACATGTCCCCAATGTTCCACACTAGCCACACCATACCTGCCTATAGTCACCATTCAGTTAATCCCTATCCATAGATTAATGCAATGATTAGGTTGCATTAATGAATGTTCTTATAACCCAATTAATTCATCTCTACTCTTTTGTGCATTGTCTTACACATGAACTTTTGGGGGAATACCTCATATCTAACTATTTTTTTGCTACTATATTCCTCTAACTAACATGAAAGTATCATGCATGTATGATTATTTTTTTTTCTTTTTTTTAAATTTTTTATTGTTGGTTGTTCAAAACATTACAAATTTCTTGATATATCATATTTCACACTTTGATTCAAGTGGGTTATGAACTCCCATTTTTACCCCATATACAGATTGCAGAATTACATCAGTTACACATCCATTGATTTACATATTGCCATACTAGTGTCTGTTGTGTTCTGCTGCCTTTCCTATCCTCTACTATCCCCCTTCCCCTCCCCTCTTCTCTCTCTACCCCCTCTACTGTCATTCATTTCTCCCCCTTGTATTATTTTTCCCTTTCCCCTCACTTCCTCTTGTATGTACTTTTGTATAACCCTGAGGGTCTCCTTCCATTTCCATGCAATTTCCCTTCTCTCTCCCTTTCCCTCCCACCTCTCNATTTAATGAAGAAAAATATTACAGAGAATAATAAAGGCACTCAAGGGAAAAATATAAAGACATCATCAGGGTGAGAGAGCAGAGAGAAAGGGGACTCACCCAACTTCAGTTTAGGTATGCGGAAATATCCCTGAGAGAGAGGCATTTAGCTGAGACAAGAATAAAGAGATGAGAGTAAGGAGAAGATCTAAGGGAGAAGGGAGAGGCATCAGAGGATAGGCCCCAAAGTGGAAAGCTGTGTGCTGCACTTAAGTTAGACATTTAGTGACTGAGGGAGTGGCCTGGAGTCCCAGAGGATGAGGTAGATGAAGGGGAAGTCAAGGGCCTAATCAAGTAGATGCCAAGAGCAAGGGTAAGAAATTTCAATGCTGTTTAAACTGATATTAGAAGCTCCTGGGAAGTTGCAAGAAGAGTCAATTTATATAAAGTTAAAAATAATTCTTTTATATGGAGATTGGATTATTGAGTTCACTTGTGGAGTTGAGGAGACCATTTAAGAGCACAGTAGAATTCTCCAAGGAGAACAGGTTTGTGGTTTCATTTAGTGTGCTCATGATGAAGAGCATGATGAAAATAAGATGGACATTTTGGGGAGGTTTTGCATAAGTAGTTAATAGATTAAACTAAGGAGGGGGTAGAAAATCAAACTTCTTTCGGAGGATTTTGTCTTCATAACTAGGTGGAAGGTGGTGATATTTATTGAGACTGGGAAGACTGAGGGAAGTCAGCACATCAAGTAGGTGGTTAAAAATAAATTTTTTAAACTTAAGATTCAGATGATTTTAAAATGTGTGACACTGTCGAGAAGTCAATGTGGGCATGAGAGACAGAAGTGAGAGTGAAGATAAAACTGGAGGAATATTTGCTGGCAGAATTGACACCATTAAATTCCACAAAATCTGAAAAGATTACACAGGGAAAGAGATTGTGTGTGGAAAACAAGAAGAACAGGACCATCAAAGGGGACTGGGACAGAGGACCAGTGATGTTGGAGGAAAACCATAGCTGAGTTGCATGGAAATCAAAGACAGGAGACTTTTCCAAAGAGGAGATAGTGGCCAGTGGTGGCTAGACACCACGGCAGGTGAGGGAGAATGTGAGAGGTGTGAGCCCTGGGTTCTGTGGACTTGATCTTGGCAGTCAGTGGAGTATTCAGTTAGGAAACTGGACTGTCTGTGAGAAGAGAGTCGGAGCTGCAGAGGTGAAGACTGGATGGAGATGACTATTGTGAGTGGCAGGTCTCAGGGGAGGACCGTGTTCAGGGGGCCAGTTGGACCTAAAGTAGGAGAACAAAGAGCCTGAAGAGAAGAGAGAGGACTTGAGAACCAGACAGATGTGTCCATTTATTAACAAGGAAGCACTTAGAGGGTCCCTGTGTATAATTTGCTGACTGGCAATGCAAAAAATCATTAATGAAACAGCCAATATTTGCTAGTGATGTAGAATATATAGTTATTATACTAGGGAGGAGAATAGAGTGATGACCAAATCCATCTGGTGTCTGGCAGCATGGAGCACTGTAACAATACCACCTGGTGGCTGGAGAACCTCAGAAAACTAGATCCATCAGGGTTGTTACTGTCATCACCAGCAAGTTGAGTTGGGTTTTTCATAGTTTCAATGAATAAGATTCACAAAAGATGAAGCAGCATTCTCCAGGTTAACATTTAAACACTCTCTTCAGTGTCTAAGTGGTGTCTCCCTAGGGAAACTCTCTGAGGAAGCCACACTAGTTTCTAGCTCCATGGTGAATGCACATTGTTCAAGGATACTAAGTAACTGATCTTCTGTTCTCCCATGTCATCTTCTGGGATCTTTCCCCCTGTGCTTCCAATGTCCCTACTACAATGTTCCTACCAATTGAGATGTGCCCATCAGGGGCCTCAGGACAAAACTTAGTACTTTTAGAATTTCAACATTTTCTGACTTTTTAAGATTTTTATCTGATAAACTTTTATCATACATTGAAATGCATGTGACTTGTTTCTCATTAACAGTATGATGGTTTATACCATCTTCATTGGTTAGTCCACTTGCAAACATGAGCATGGCCTCAAATCTTTGCCAAACATTTGTTAAAGTGTTTGTATTAATACAGGCTTTATAGTAACCTGTATCCTGGCTTCTTTCAGAAAGCTCTGGATTTCAAGCCTCTTTAAACTGCATTTAGCATAGAACTTTACAACAATTTATAACTGTTCTTCATGAATCATGATCCCTTGGTCAAAATATTTCATTACAGATGTCATCCTAGGGAACATTAATAGCCCAAACTTCACTTTTGACAAGTTGAAATCTCAACTGGTGTGTGGAGAGTTGTACATGGACAATGGAATTTGTCTAGTTTTCCAGTAACAAATTTAAGCTACTGATACAAAATCATTATAGAATAGTCAGAAAATACATGCATAATTATCCATATTTTCTTTTTTGAAAAAATTATGCATAATAAATACTGGATTTATTTCAGAAATACTGAATTTGGCTTTCTTCAGTGGTTTCTCTGATAGGGGCATTTGCCAAAGTATCTGATCCAAAATATCTATAGTGCTGAGGTTGGAAACATGCATTTACATCGTGCTGCTTCTAAAAAAATCTAGGCTCACATGTTATACAAATTCTTGCCTCTACTTCAGTTCTTTTGGTTTGTTTTAGCTTGTTTCAGCATAAAACCAACAAGAAATCTAAAATAAGGTAGTTTTGAGATTCATTAATTTCTTGCTGAATCCATTCAATGAATGTAAATTCAAGATCTTCATTGTTAATTTTTTAAAATTAGAATATTACAATTACATATAGTAACTGGCTTACACCCCCTCCAATCATACATGCATTGAATTTGATTTCAGTTCTAATCTTCCCACTTGTCCCTCCCTTGGCCCCTGCTATTCTCCTTCCTTTACACTACTGGTCTTTCTTTCATTCATTTTTTAATTTATTTTTTATACATATATAAATATTAAGGTAAAATTTTATGTGATATATATATATATATATATATATATATATATATATATATATATATACACATATATATATGCATATATATATATATTTGTAGTTGTACACAATATCTTTATTTTATTCATTTATTTTTATATAGTGCTAAAGATCAAACCCAGTGTCTCACCCATGCTAGGCAAGTGCTCTACTGCTGAGCCACAACCCCAGCCCCAGAGTATATATTTTGAATCTGGTGAGAGTCTGTCTCTTCCTCTTCTCTCTCCCTGTTCTCTGTTTCCTGGTACCACACCCCCAGCATGGTTTCCTCCATGACACATTCTCTGCCTCATATGGAGTCAGTTGTCTATGGACTGAAACCTCTGAAACCTTGAGTCTCCAAATAAATTTTTGATCCTCTAAAATTGTTATTGTCAGGTCTTTTGGTCACAGCAGTGAAAAAACTCACTAAAACAATATTTATATTTTTATATTCCCCTCTTTTGTTGGTGGATGATAATTCCTAAAACGCAGAGACATTTTTTGGACTCCTGGGCCTATCATGGTTTCTTATACATAGTCCACATTTTGAGTTAGTAAATTTTTACAAATCCTAAAGCCCTCAAACATCCAATCTCTGCAGCATGTTATAAAGTATCAAAGTCCAATAAAGAAATATAATTTAAATGCAGCTTATATATAATTTTTTGTGTCTTAAGTCACATTTTGGGGAGCCCATTTTTGAGCAGTCTTAATCCTTTTTAAAATGTCATTACTCTTCTTCCCAATTCTTATATGACCCAAAACAGCCATTCACCAAGTTCTTTAAAACCCTTTCCAACTCCTAAGGAGCTTATTTTCTGCTGAATTCATGCCATCAAGCTCTCATTCTTGTGTGATACTGTTTTCTTTCTATCAGTCAACCTCATGGGGCACAGTGGAGCGGAAATAATGAGTTATGTTGGGATTTTGTTAGGGAATCATTGGGAAAAGTGTATGTATACAATAAATTAAATATTGTTACCACTTGAGAATGAATGAAAATCAACACAAATAACATTCTGAGTAACTGGTAGATGAATATCTAGATCATAGGCTAGAGTAGCTCCATTGTCCTAAACTGAATATCATATTTGGTATAAACAGTTCAGGTTTAAGTGATATTGATGATTAAGTAAATATTTGAAACACATTTATAAAATTGTTAGGGGTCTTAGGTTCTGCCATACATAGAATGGAGATAGTAAGCTTGGAGAACAATGTGCAATATTTCTATGGGTAGAATAATAAGAGTTAATAAGTAGAAGATATAGAGAAATTATTTAAAGGATTCTGGGAGAACTTTCTACTGAATCTGGTTCTTTTTTATAAAATTTTTTCTTTAGGTGCAGTTGGACACAATATCTTTATTTTATTTATTCATTTTTATGTGATGCTGAAGATAGAACCCAGCGCCACGCACGTGCTAGGCCACACTCTACCACTGAGCCACAGCCCCAGTCCCCTAAATGTGGTTCTTAAGGGCCACTCTGTGAAAGAGGGCTGTGTGCTGTGACAGGTTTGCTGTTCTCCTGGGGTAGACAATTGGAAAATGAAAAGGGGGATTGTGGCAGTCCTCTTTCTTATCCACAGGACTCATGAAATTGCTCACATATGAGAAACTTGAGAAAAAAGTGCTTCAAAGACCTTTAGGTCCAATTCAAAATGCTAAGTGGATGGAGTTTTATTCAGCCACAAATAAAAATAAAATTCTGTTATTTGTAGGAAAATAGATGGAACTTGAGAACATTATGTTAAGTGAAATAAGGCAAACTCAGAAGGTCAAGGGTCATATGTTTTTTCTCATATAGGGAAACTAGAGGGGAAAAAGGAGCTACTCTGAATAAGTGCAAAGTGCTGCTCAAAATTGGTGAGAGAACTCTCATGAAAATCAAAGGGAGATTAGTAGAACAGAGGAAAGGGACCGAGGGGAGGTAGAAGGGAATGGAAAGGGGAGATAATGTTAATAATTTTGGCTAAATTATGTTGTTATATTGTGTGCATGTATGATATGTAACAACCATTATGTATAACTATAATACATCAATAAAAATATAGAAAGAAAATTCTAAGTGATTTCCCAAGACTTCAGTAGTTTGGATTAGGTCATTGTCAGGCATTACTCTCTTGTGCTTGAGTGCAAAGATACTAAAATTACCTTTATTAGTCTCCCAAACACTGTCTCAGTTGCTTGCCTAAAGTATCTCAGTAAGAATTTCATTCTTTCACATCAAAATTTCTATACTGTTACGATGCGAATGTATTTGCAAAAGAAAGCTCTCAAGTGACTACCAACCACTTTTATATTACTTTGAGTCAGATGAATATTTGGGAGGGAAAAACATGAAGGGGCTAGAGTCTCAAAGTAGGTAGAAAAGCTACCTACTATAGAGGGAAAATGGGCTGACTGGGATTTGGGGTCAGAAAGGACCAACCAATCAACTTTCTTAACCTTTGAGCCTAAAACTATATACCGAACTTATACAGGAGTTAACTTATATTTAGTTTTCTCAAAGTGAGGTCAAAAAGTTTGGAAAACCTAGATTCTAGGATCTTAGACCACCTGGTAAATAGGTTTAAATTCATATTTCCTGGATGAATCAACATGGTAGGAAAAGCCAGTGGTTGGCTAACACTTATGAACATGCTGTGGATTTCGTATTCCCTGGAATACAATGTGGGAATCACTGCTTATTCAGCTTCATAGAAATATAAATCAGCTGGAGGGTTCCAGCTAACAGTTACCACATTGCATCTGTAAAGGGCTTGAGAAGAAATTAGATTTCTGTGGAAGGCCCTTGTTTGTGAGATTCTTTGTTCACTATAATTTGGCCCAATCCTTGTCTAATGACTTTCTACAAGCTGAACTGTAAAGAACTGAAAGACATATCTCTTTACATTGACATCTTATTTATTTTAATGTATGCCAGTTGTTGCTCCACTTTTTATGCTTTCTGATTGTTATCCCTTTGAACTTTTGCCCCGAGGCAATTTAATCATGATTGGCTCAATTGTGTAAATCCAATAAACAAATCTTGGCCAAGGTCCCCTGGAGGTATTATCCTGACATTTCTCTGGGTGTGTTTACAAAGTCCTTTTACCCAGTCTTGGAACCACAGCCTCTGCCGTGTGTTCTTCTATTCAGAGAAACCCACTACTTTACAGAAAAAGCATCTTAGATCACTTAAAAGTCCTTCATTCCTAAAAAGAACACATTATTTGCCTGATCTTAAGTCTCTAATTTCCTTCATATTTATACCTTATAAACAGTCTCTGCAGAGGCATAGCCGCAAGGAACCAGTTGCTACAACCACACCCAGCCCTTAAATGGAAATACAACTAGCAAACTTCATTTTTCATGGTTCTTTTTTTTCTACAGATAGTTTCCAGGGCTTTTAAAAATATCTAGGTGCAGGCTAGTCTAGAAGTATATATTTCTTTTTCTACCTTTAAATAGTTACTCTTCAAAGGTCAAGACTCCTTTTTTTCTTCCAGTTGGAGATCCCTCAGACTAAATGTTAAGTGCTGCTCAAAATTGGTCTTCCACAATAAATATGCAAACTAGATGACAATGGAGTTTTTATGTATCACCCTAGAGCCACATAAAAGCACAATTTGGGAGTTATATCTAAGACATGCCTCTTCCCCTTCTTCCTAAGGAATTGTAAATATAGGTGGGAGATTTTATATTATTAATTAAGAAACTTGAAGAAATTATCATTTTAATAGCCCTTGTCTTCCCTTCTGAAAGGGAGAAAAATGAGCCACTTATGTGAACATAATTTCATTTCTCCAAGCTGTTTAGATAGTTATTTTCATGTGGAATATTTACATCAGCTTGTAAACTGATATATAAGAACTTAAGTTAAAATGTTTTCACTCCATATACTAATGTTTAGCTCTGGTATTCATCCAAGAATTGGGCCCCTTACAATTACAGCATCTGTTTTTGTTCGGTTAATTTTATAATCTCAGATGTTTCCATAAATCCTGAATTAAAGAGAAAACTGCTGGGACCAATTTGTGTGGTAAGCTAAGTGTAATAGTAGACCATCACTGTTCAAGGATGTTTTGCTTTTCTTTCTCTCTCCCTGTGGCTTGTTATTACAGATATCACATTTCAGCAAATGCTCTTATTTTTTTTATAATGATACTGCACAGAAAATGGTCCATTTCATCTTGTTTCAGCTAGATTATGATATTTGGGATTAAGGCCATTTGCACCATTGAGAAGATGGCCATGAATGAGTTGGTTATTTTAAGCTGTGTTGTAAAATTCTCTGCAGAACTCCTTGGTCTTTTTAGTTCTTCACATTGATTCAAACAGGGTGACTAAACAGGATGGCTAGGGATATAGAAATACTTTCTTGTTTTCTTTCTTATAGGCACCTCAAAGAAAAACAGTAAAAATGAAAATGCAAAAAATTGTAGGACTAAGATTTTATGTCTTTTTGTATCACTGGTCAGATTATCACTATCAAGCACTGGTACAGCATTTTTACTGATTCCTGTGCCAAAAACATAGTAATGAACAGAGCAACTCTTTTTATTCTCTATTCACTTTCTGAAGAAGTAAAGAGGCAGAAACCTTTCAAGGGGCTGCAAGACTGCAGCTGAAATCCAGGACAGTCTAAAGCACGTGGAGAATATACTGCTTTAACAGTGTATCAGATTCTCAACTGTAGGGTCCAACTTACAAGATGGTACTTCGAGCTTTTAAAAACTTAAGTATTTATTTGTTCTATGATAGAGTATTTAAAAAAACCCTCATTATTGCTGAAGAGAGCAGAGGCAGAAATAAAAACAGGCATTGTCATTAACTAGTAATCTTGCTTTCCGAGATAAATTCCTCTGAATTCTACTCATTTGTGGGTCAAAGATTTGAGGGCTACACTGGAGGACTGATATTTTTTAACTGAAGGCTAAAAAGCCTTCTAGGTCTATCTTGCAAATCATAATAATTTTTCTTAATAATATGAAGTTATTTATCTAATTTTCATTTAGAAGACAATTGAACTTTTTCAAAATGGTTCCAGTTCTTTTATAAAAATTAATTGATGACATTCATTTAAGTCTAACTTCTGAATTTTTAATTTTGGAACCAATTTTATGTGCTTTGGAGAACATAGTTTCTTTATTGAGAAATGTAATATAATTTAATTTATCACTATAGCTCTGAGGGATGTCCTTAAAATAATAAGCTATTCTTTATTAAGTTTTCTCCTACAAGTGATTTGGATTTTGGTTATTTTAGATAAGTATTTGCTAGTTTATGTAAGGGGAAATTTGCAGTCAGTTCAGCTTATTAGACACAGAGGGAAAAAGTATAAGATACACTGCAGGAGAAAGTATCAAGTCTGACTACTTGACCTTATAAGCAAAGAGATGGATTGATGTATATGACACCCTCAGATATAAGATACCCAATATCTTTGATGCTATTTTTAGGTACGGATGAATACTAATACTAACAATATTAATGTTGGGGGAATACTGGTGAGGACTAAGAAAGAACTACATATGTAACTCTGTATGTAACTCTGTATGTAACTATGCCTATGTTTTGTAAGTTGAAGTGTATGTTGAATACTTAAACTGAGTTAGTCACTTTTAGCTGTCCCATAAAATTTTGTAAGATTGCAACTGAAATCTAAAAAAATCTAAAGCACATGGGAAATATTTTTTTTTAACTTGCATCAGATTTTCAACTGTAAGGTACAACTTAAAAGATGGTACCTTGATCTTTTAGAAACTTAAATATTTATTTGGTCAACGTCAGGGTAATGTTCACAAATTTGTGTTGAAATTTCAACTACCTAATTATTTATATAACTGTGCCTAGTACAATGTCCAAGACAAATACTAAATAGATAATGTGTTGGTCACTTTCAGCTCTGTGATAAGGTTTTCTACAGAGTTCATAGGTAGATATAGATATACCAAATTGAAAACAAATGATTCTAAAATATGACATAGATCATGACCAAAACTTCCATAAAATTTCAAATCATTCTTTGCCAAGACTTACTTGTATGACTTGGATAATGCTAAAAAGAAAAAAAAATTCTAAAGAAAATGGGATCCTTTGTTTTGTATTATAATACACTTTTTCAAATCTATTTAGAAGTGAATATATGCTTATTTAAACAACTATAGGGAGGAAGTTGAAAATATGAAGAATATTTTAATGAATGTTAATATTTCATCTAATTTAGAATCCTGGAGAGAATATTCAAGATGGAGGATTAGAGAAAGGCTACATTTCCCGTTTCTCTGTGGCTCAGGATTCAAGTAGTGGGCGTACTGCTTCTCAGTGAGAGGGGTGAAAGAGGGAATTCAATAAAATTCAATATTGGACAGAGTCTCTCAGAGACTCAGAAATACAGGTGCATTGAACAAAGAACAAGAAAGAGTACACTGAAACCAAGCTGGTTGTGACAGCAGCAGCAGCAGCGGTTCTGGTTCATCACAGAGGGGAGGTATAGCAGAGGGAGAAGCACAATGGATAAATTTGGCACAGAAATACCTGTAGATCAAAAAAGCAGTCTGAACTTAGCTGATCTAGAGGCTGCATACCAAACTGGTGTTTCAAAAGTGCTCTGTGCTTGTCAATAGGCAAGTGAAGAGCTGAAGTGGAACCATTTTGAGGTGGCCACACTGCAGTCCAGGAGATCATAGCGAACATTCTACACTGTCCTGAGAAGCATTCACTTACTATATGGCATAAGGTGTACCCAGTAGAATGCGAGTAAAAGAGAAAAAGATTGTGCCCAGTGGGATTCAAGTCTGAAAAATGGCGGGGAGTACAACTCACTCACTTTTTCTTGGAGTCTGGCAGCTCATGTAACCAGCTGAAAAGGGTTAGGAAACTGAACAGGCAAGGGTAAATATACTTAGGGAATAAGCCTTGGGAGACTGCATTCATGGGCAGCAGAGCTTGTGGACAGTTGTTTCTCCTGCCCCATGAGTAGAATTCTTGTGAGGCTCTTGAAATCCAGAATCCCAGCAAGGATTTGCATCTTCCTGGCTCTAGGGCTATATTGATCTAATCTCTACAGAGCAGATATCACCCAACAAAGCCCCTAAGATCTGATTAGACTTAAGTCCCAGCTACTGAAAATTCCCTCATAGAACTCCACAGCAGCCCCACCAGAATGAATCAATCTGGTCTGTCCAGACAAAACTCCAATGGACAGTACTTCCCATTCTATCCTGCCTTGTATGAGAAACAAGGCGGAGAGTTATTTCAACCAGCCTCAGTTTTAGGAGGATCCAATGGGGATTTTGCTGAGCAATGGAAAAAGAGGAAGCATTTAACAAACCCCTGGCCCTTGCTTACTTTTCTCTCTCTTCCTCACTCCCTACATCCTCCCTCTCCCTGCTCTGTAAACAGTCCAAGATGAAATGGAAAGAAGAACAGCTTGGCACAGACAGGACCATCCATCCTTGTCAGCTGTTGACCACCTCAGTGGAGACAACTATTTTATTTTTTATTAAAAATCTTTTCTCTCTCTCTCTCTCTCTCGGGTGCTCTTGCTGTGCTGATTGTGTCATGGAAATATATACATATATATATTTCTTTCTTTTTTTCCCTCATTTTTTATGATAGTTATTTTTCCTTGTTTTAACTTGTGAGGGGTAGGTTTTTGATTTGTTTGTTTTTTATGTTGTTTTGTTTTTGTCTTTTTGTTTCTCATGTTTCTCTTTTTCTTCTGCTAACAGCCAAATTTTCTGTTCTCTCTTTCCTTCCCTTGACTTTGGTTTTTCTATTTTTTCTCCCCATTTCCTTCTTTAAAAACATCACTTGCTAGGTCTCTTCTGCATTCTGTCAGTCCACATTTTGAACATTTTAAACTTTCTTCTATCTCACTATCACATTTTCTTTTTTCCTAATGAACTGTGTTTGTATCATTTTAAAGAATTATTTGGCTTATACAATTCCTGATACCACCATTCATGTTGTTGCAGTGATTAGTACTGTGGATGACATAGTTGACACCAGATCTACTTCACAATTATTTTTTTTTCTTTTTCTTTTTTTTTTTTGTGTGAGTGTGTGTATTGACAATTGGTTGACCCCACCATTCTTGTTTTTGTTACGAATTAATGGTGTAGATGACATAGTAGGCACCAGGCATTTATTTTAATGCTCTACGTTGTTTGCTCTGACTGTTACTAGTGCTTGTTTCCCCCTTTTTCTCAAGGTGCTGGGAACTTAAAGGGACACTACAAGTTCATGGGATAGAAACTGTATTGCTGAACTAACCTCAGCCAAAAGACAGTGTACCTTGCTCCACAAACAAATTAACCACACCCAAACTTTAGCTATACTTTAATGGAAAGAATTAAAGAGATAAAAACTCCAACCTCTAAATGGTTCCTTCAGGTCCCATTCATAGACATCTGCTCTTACACCAAACCCAGAGATTAATACAAAGTGTGTGAATACCATAAGAATGTTGAAATCTAAATCTAGATCAACATAGGATACTTTGGTAAGAGAAGGCTGTGCTATAAAAGGGCCAAAACATTAAAGTGGAAGAGAAATCCATCTCAACAGATGCCTAAAACCAAACACAGAAATATAAGAATAATACAAAAGCAAGATGACACAATGCTTCTGAAAGTTCATAATTCACCAAACAACTGACTCCAAAGATATAGAAGTGGATGAAATATCAGATGGAGCATTCAAAATAAGGATTATAAAAATGATCAATGAATTCTAAGAGAACACAGAAAATAGCTGAACGAATTAAGAAAGTCACGATAGGATTGAATGAGAAATACACTGAAGAGAGAGAGATTAAAAAAGAACCAAACAGAATCTTGGAAATGAAAGACACAATAAACCAAAAAAATTTTCAGTTGAAAAGCTTTCTAGTAAAGTAAACCATGCTAAAGACAGAATCTCAGAGCTGGAAGACAAGTGACTGTTCTTGAATATTTAAACAATATTTCAAAAAAAGTAAGTAATCATGACCAGAATATATAAGAACTCTTGGGAAACAGTAAAAGACCAAATTTAAGAACCATTGTAGCTGAAGAGGATTGTGAGAGGCAGAATAATGGAATGGATAATGACTTCAGGGAAATAATAACAGAAAAATTTCCAAATCTTCAGAATGAGACAGACATTCAGATATAAGATGCATTTTAAATCCCAAGTAGACGAGATCAAAAAAGAACCTCTCTGTGACATACAATAATTAAAATACCTAATGTATAGAACATGGAAAGAAGTTTAAAATCCTTAAGAGGGAAATGTCTGGTTACATTTAGAGAGAAGCCAATCAGAAATCACTTCTGATTTCTTAGTACAAACTGAAATCCAAGAGGGCTGGGAAAAATGTGTTCCAAGCCTGGAAAGAAAATAAATGTCAACCAATATTGCTATATCCACCAAAGCTATCCGTCAAAATCAAAGAGAAAATAAAAACATTCCAAGAATAGCACATACTAAAAGACTTCATGACCATTAAGCCAATACTATAGAAAATACTTAAAGAAGTACTTCATACAGAATGAAAACAAACTACAACAAAACAAACCAAAAAACCCCCAGAGCTTACAAATGAACAAGTCTCATTTGAAGAGTAGCCAAGCAAATGAGAAACAGAATCAAATTAAACATTAGAAATAGATCAAAATGAGAAGAATTAATAAACATATCTCTATAATAATACTGAAAATGTTCTCACCTCTTCAATTTAAAGATACAGGCATAGACTAGACTAAAAAACAAGAATTATATATTATTTGAAAAAGACTTGCTTTACAGGCAAATATAGTCACAGGCTGAAAGTTAAAGGATAAAAATAATTATACCATGCAGATGGAATCCCAAAACAAGCAGGAGAAGTTAGTCTCTTATCCACCAAAGCAGACTTCAAGCCACAATTAATCAGAAGGGACAAAGAAAGTCACTTAATACTAGTAAAAAAAAAAAAAAAGCAACAACAAGTAGATATAACAATATCAAATTTGTATGTCCCCAACATCTGTACAACATCTGTACACCTATTTATGTAAAATAGGTACTACTTGTATAATAAAGACTGAGATAGACCTCTTTAGCTCTTTGAAGCACAGGCTTTAAAAATGAAGGTACAGTACATGAGAAATCCTTAGGGAGTTTTTGAATTAAAGAGACAGACTCTAGTTAACCTTTAAACCAGCTCCAGTACAGCTTCTCCTAGCTCCAGCCTCCAGCCATCTATTATGGTAGCAAGGTTTTCTGAAGAGGAGAGAGAGAGAGAGAGAGAGAGAGAGAGAGAGAGAGAGAGAGAGAGAGAG
>NW_026000026.1:87600666-87645749 GCF_001458135.2 Marmota marmota marmota
AGAGAGAGAGAGAGAGAGAGAGAGAGAGAGAGAGAGAGAGAGAGAGAACATGTCAGGGAGTGGGCTTTTATTGGGGAACAAAAAATTCTGGGGAAAATCCCATCCAATGAAGATTAAGGGGGGCCATGTCCCAAGGTCAGGGGTGGCGATTGGGTCTTTGGGGACTGCCAGACACACCTCCACACTGACAAGCCCTCAGACCTGAGAAGGGTGGAGAAAGCTCTGGACACAAGGATGTGTCTAAGTGCCTCTTGCCCAGCCAAGGAGGAAACTCAAATCACATGCAAGGATGGCCTCCCACAGACCTCAGTACAGCAATACTGTGTGATCTCAACATACCTCTCTCACAACGGGTAGGTCATCCAGATGTAAACAGTAAAGACTCTTTGGGCCTGAAAAATATTATAAATCAAACAAACTTAACAGACATCTGTAGATTTCATTTAACAACTACTGAATACACTTTCTTCTCTGCTGCTGATGAACGTTATCTAAAATAGAACATATTTAGGTCACAAATCAACTCTTATCAAATAAAAAATAGTTGATAAGTGTGATATAATTGGATCATAATGGAATGAAATTAAAAAACAACACAGTGCCTCACACATGCTAGGTGAGCACTCTAACACTGAGACACAACTGCAGCCCAAAGAATGAACAATACTATTTTGAATGATGAATGGTAGAAAAGAAACCAGCTAAGGAATTTTAAAAAAAATTAGTCAAATGAGAATAGTGATAAAACAGACCAAAATCTCTGGGATACTATGAAAATGATTCTGAGAGGATAGTTTATAATTATGGGTGTCTGCATAAGAAAATCAGAAATATTCCAAGTGAACAACCTAATGATACATCTCTAGGTCCTTGAGATACAAGGACAAACCAGTTCCAAAACCAGTTGAAGGAAGAAAATAGTTAAGATCAGAGTTTAAATCAATGAAATTGAGCATAAAAATACAATCAATTAAATAAAGAGTTCATCCTTTGAGGAGATAAGCCCTTAGACAAACTAATCAAAAGAAAAAGAGAGAAGACACAAATCAGTAAAATTAGTGATAAAAAAGAGAAATCACCACTGATATCTCAAAAATCCAGAGGATCATTAGGGCTTATTTTGAAACTTATGCTCCAATAAATTGGAAAACTTTTAAGTAACAGATACATTTACAGACACATACAACCTGCTATAATTTATTCAAGAGGACATAGAAAACCTAAAAGACCAATAACTAGCAATGAGTTAGAAGCAGTAAAAAAACTCCTTCCAACAAAGGAATGTCCAGGACCAGATCTATTCTCAGCTGCACTCTACTAGACCTTTAATGAAAAACTAATGCCAACGTTCCTCAGATTATTCCACGAAATAAAACAAGATGGAACACTTCCAGATTCATTCTATGGCACTGGCTCTAGCTCAGCAGTTCCCTCGACACAGGATGTACAACCAAATTCATTCTATGAATACAGCAACACACTCATACCAAAAGCAGATAGGGACACATCAAGGAAAGAAAACTACAGACCAATATTACTAATGAACTTAGATGCAAAAATCCTTAAGAAAATATTAGAAAATAATATTCAACTCATATTAAGAAGATTGTATACAATGACCACATTGATTTTATCCCAGAGATGCAAGGATGGTTTAACATACATGAATCAATAAATATAATTCATCACATAAATAGAATTAAGGACAAAAATCACCTAGTCATCTAAATAGACGCAGAGCAAATCTTCAATAAAATTCAGCCCCTATTAATGATAAAAACACTGAAGGAACTCAGTATAGAAGGAACATACCTCAATATCCTATAGGGTATATATGACAAACCCAAAGCCAACATCAGAGAAAATTAGAAAAAAACTTGAAAGCATTTCCCTTAAAATCTCAAAAAGACAAGTATTTCCACTCTTTCTACACCTATTCAACATAGCACTAGAAATTCTAGCCAGAGCAATTAGACAAGAGAAGGAAATAAAAGGAATAAAAATGAGAAAGGAAGAAGTCAAATTATCACTATTTGCAGATGATATGATTCTATACATAGAAGATCCAAAATGCTTCACCAGAAGTGTGCTGAAGCTAGTGAACAAATTCAGCAAGTTAGGAGGTTACAAAATCAACATAAAACATAAATAGTTTTTATATATACCAATCATGAATCTGCTGAGAAAGAAATCAGGAATACAACCCCATTCAAAATAGCCTCAAAAAACTAGGAATTAATCTAAACAAGGAGATGAAAGACTTCTACAATGAAAACTATGAAACACTGAAGAAAGGATTTGAAGAAAAAACCAAGAAGATGAAAAGTCTTCCCGTGTTCATAGGTGGGCAGAATTAATACTTTTAAAAATGACTATACCACCAAAATCAATATACAATTTAATGCAATCCCCACCAAAATACCAATGGCATTCTTCACAGAATAATAAAAAACAGTCCTACAATTTATTTGAAGAATAAAAAACCCAGAATAGCCAAGGAAATTCTAGGCCAAAAAAGCAATGCTGGAGGTATCCCAATACCTGACTTCAAGTTATATTACAGAGCTATAGTAACAAAACCCACATGGAACCAGCATAAAAACAGACACATAGATCAATGGCACAGAAACACAGAAACAAATCCATGCAGATACAGATCCTTGGCAAAGATGCCAAAAGTATACCTTTGTGAAAAGACAGACTTTTTTAACAAACAGTGCTGGGAAAATTGCTTATCTATATGTTGAGTAGAACCTTATATCTCACCCTTCATCAAAGTCAACTCAAAATGGGTCAAATACCTAAGAATTAGTCCAGAAACCATGGAATTCCTAGAAGAAGACTTAGGTTCAATATTCGAATATTGGTACAAGAAATGCTCTCTCAATTACACCTCTAAATCTTACAGATTAATGCCAAGAGTTAATAAATGGGAAGGGATCAAATGAAAGCTTTTGCACAGCAAAGGAAATGATTCTGAATGTAAAGAGAACCTACAGAATGGGAGAAAATCTTTGCTAGCTACTTTACTAACAGAGGATTAACATCCACAATACATAAAGAATAAAAAAACTTAACACCGAGGAACCCAATAACTCAATTAATCAATGGGCAAATGAACTAAACAGATACTTTTCAAAAGAAGAAATACAAATAGCCAACAAGTATATTTTAAAAAGTGTTCACCATTGATAGCAATTGAAAAAATGCAGACCCAAACTACACTGGGATTTCATCTCACTTCAGTCAGAATGGCAGCCATGAAAAATATTAACAAAAATAAATGCCAGAGAAGATGTGGAGAAAAAGGAACACGTTCACACTGTTGGTAGATTGAGAATTAATACAACTACTATGGAAAGCAAAAGAGGTTACTCAAAAGATGAGGAACCACCTTATGACCCAGCTATCCCACTCCTTAGTATTTATCTTAAAGAACTAAAGTTATCATACTATAGAAATAGGTATATACCCATGTTTACAGCAGCACAATTCATAATAACCAAACTCTGGAACCAGTCGAGGTGTCTGTCAACTGATAATACATGAAGAAAAGGTGATATAAGAGTTTTATTCAGTCACAAAGAAGAATGAAAATATATGCAGGAATATGGATGAAACTTGAGAACATTATGTTAAGTCAAATCAGCCAAACTCAGAAAGCCAGGGATCATATGTTGACTCTTATATGTGGAAGGTAGAGAAGAAAAAGGAAAAGAAAGGTGGAAGGGAGGGAGATAGCATAGAATAAAAGGGAGATCAGTGGAGTAAAGGAAAGAAACCAGGGGGAGGAAGGAGAAGAAGGAAAAAAGAAATACTGGGAAATTATATTGACTGAATTATATTGTTTTATTATGTGCATGTATAAATATAGAATAAGGATTCCCACCATTATGTACAACTATAATGCACGAATAAAAAGAAAACGGGGAAGCTGGGTGTGGTGGCACATGCCTGTAATCCTAGCAACTCAGTAGGCTTAAGCAGGTTGAGTGCAAGTTTGAAACCAGCCTCAGCAACTTATCAAGGCCCTAAGCAACTTACAAAGACCCTGCTTCAAAATTAAAAAATGAACAACAGACTGGAGATGTGGTTCAGCAGTTAAGTACCCCTAGGTTAAATGGCCAATAATAATAATAAAAAAAGAGGGAGGCATAAAAATTGTGCAACTAAATAAAAAATTCCTAGAATATAAAAGCCTTAGTGTCAGGAAATAATATTATTAATAATTTAAAAATTCCCAAGGAACCATATTCAATTTCCTCCCCCAAGGATATCAAAGAAATAAAAAATAAACACAAATTATTTGCTTTATTAGACTAAAACACATTTGATGCTTCTTTTACATTTTCTTTTACTCTTTTTTTTTTTTTTTGAGGGGGGTTGGTGTATTGGGCACTGAACTCAGGGGCACTTAGCCACTAAGCCACATCCCCAGCCTTATTTTGTATTTTATTTAGAGACAGGGTCTCACTGAGTTGCTTAGCACCTTGCTTTTGCTGAGGCTGGCTTTGAACTCACAATCCTTCTTCTCAACCTCCCAAGCCACTGGGATTACAGGTGAACACCACCAAGCCTGGCTCTTTTACTGTATTTTAAAATTTACATTTCAGTTTCTACCAAACAAAAGCCTATAAAACAAAATTTAGAAATTATGGTATTTTGAAACTTTTTACAATTTACTTTTTTTACTCTACAAATTATATACAGCTACAGGTTTTTTAACAACAAGGCTCTGTTCTGAGAAGTGCATCTTTAGACGATTTGTCACTGGACAAACATTATAGACTCTACTTACAGAAACTAAGATGATCATGACATCATGAGGTGATTTAACATCATGGGGCCCCGTTATAGTTTGCATCTGGATGTCTCCCAAAGGCTTTTGTATTTGAAGATTTGGACCTTAAAGCAGCAATGTTTAGAGGTGGGGGTTTGGAGAAGTGATTAGATATGAAAACTCTGACCTCATCAGTGGTTTAATCCATTGAGAGCTGAAGGGGCTGCCTGGAGGTGGCATGATTGGAGGAAGTAGGTCACTTGGGCGTGACCTTGGGGATCCTATTTTGCCTCAGGCTCCTTGCCCTCTCTCTGTCCCAGTTTCCATTAGTTGAGCAGTTCTCCTCTTCCACACTCTTCTGTCATAATGTTCTTCTTAACTCAGGTCCAGAGCAATGGAGATGGCTGACCATGAACTCAACCTCCGAAATTGTAAGCCCCCCAAAACTTTTCCTCTTCAAAGTTGTTCTTTTCAGGTATTTTAGTGATAAAAATTTGACTAACATACTAACCAAAAATAATTCCCTGTCCCTAGAGTAAGAAAGCCTGAGATAATACTGTAATTGAATGAGATTTTCAGAGTCTTGGGAAGGAGATAATATATTTTGTATGTGCAAGGGATGTGCCATTGTATGACCAGAGGATAAGCTGTGGTTGATCAACTTTAAAGATAGCTAAAATAATCATACCATTTCTCTACTTTCATTCCTCTCCTCTTATGAAGTACATTTTGTTTCTCCTTGAATCTGGGCTGGTTTTGTGACTTTGATCAACAGAATGTTATGAATATAATTCTGTGTCATTTGAGAACCTGGGTATTAAGAGGCTTGGCAGCTTTGTCTTTATTCATTTGGTGCACTCGTTCTGTCATTAAAGGAATCTTAGTCTACACTACTAAATGATGAGGATTATTTTCAGAGAGGGGTCCAGTCATCCTCAAGGTCCTTGTTGAGCCAGTCCCCAGATGATTCATCAGTTGAATTCAGCAACATGAGTAAGCTCAAAAGAGTAGCAAAAGAATCAGCCAGAAGGTGAACCTATGGAATCTGAAAAGCAAAACATCATTATTGTGTTGTCAGATCACTAAACTTTGTCAGACCACTAAACTTACTCATTATATGAGTAACTAGAACATTAAGTCTAAGCCCCAACTAAATTTCAGACATATCTAGACAAGTCAGGATAACTGGTAGAATATGTTTGCTGGAAGTCATTTTAAAACATCCCAGCTTTGCAACACAGTACACTGTATAGTATCCACTGTTCATCCTTGTGATTGTGTGGAAATGGGATGTCACTGTTTCTATTCAGCATCATTACAGCATATAACATAGCATATCATTAGCCTGGGAAAAGACAAAATTTCTAAATTGAAGTATGTTTTCTTCCCTATGTTAATTTTACACCATCATACAGTCAAAAAATTGTAACTTGGCTCACATAGTTGGGACCATCTGTACACACACACACACACACACACACACATCCATCTACTCACATATTTTATTCTGAAGACATATAGGAAAAATATTTGCAAATAAAATAACATTACTATATAAATTATTACCCTATGTAAAATGGATATCTCCTATAAAATATCCAACTTTATATAATAAATACTGTGTATAAAAATATTTTGCTTGTTCTGTGTACTCATTTTGTAAATATTATTCTTGTAAACACATTTCTTGCATCGAGTAGAGTTTTTTAGGTATCTGCACTACTGATATAATGTTGGCTATGCATCAGCAGTTTCCACTGAAATAAGCTGTCATCAGCACATTTCCTTGTAAAATAATATTCATTAAAAATAGGATATTCTCTTAGCTAAAATGACAGCTCATCACCTTGTCAATTTTCTATAATAATATACACTTTACAATCCGGAGTTAACAAGACAGAAGGTAACATTTCAGTCATCTACTATAGTGTCAAAATGGAAAGTAGCTATACAGTACTGCATTCAAAGAAAAGTTGCCAATTAAATGGATTTTCTCCACAGACAGTGCTCCAGTATCTATAATAATGTGATATGTGATCTGTACCCTTGTTATCCAATATTAGATTCTGGTGTTGCACCACATTCAGTTTCCTCTGTCTCCTTTTCCAGGATTAACCCAAACATATTGATATGACTACTGCAAGAATTGGCAGTGAGATTGTCAAGTCACGGAATGCTGGACCCCAGATTCTAGCCACACCCACAGCAATGGGGAAACAAAAAGAAGAAGAAGGAGAAACAGACAGGAAGCAACAAAATTTATAAGATGAATATGTTGGGAGTCTGTCACAATGAATATGTTGGGAGTCTGTTCCCACTGTTCAGCTGTCTGACTTTCTACAAATATTAAATTTTCCAAGGTTCAATTTCCTTTGATTAAAATGTGGATGTTAATTCTACCTCATTAGGAAGACATGAAGTTTAAATGAGGCTACGTAAAGGGTTTAGCTCAGAATGTGGCACATACATAATAGGAGCCCATTAAATGCTGCCTCTGTCCAGATGCCTCACTTTTAAGATGTTACTCCATTCATTCTTGGCTTTCATCGTGATTTCTCTCTCTCTCTCTCTCTCTCCTCTCTCTCTCTCTCTCTCTCTTTGCTTTCTCCCTCTCTGAATTTTACTGTTATTTTGCAGAATGCTTTTAGAAGTTTTTGCATTTATTTTTAATGGTTAATTACGTTTATCTAATTGCGTTCTTTGTATTTATCCTGCTTGCATTAACTATATATGTGGCTCAAAGTATTTCATCTTCTTTGAAAAATCTTTATCTATCATCTTTTTTTAAATGAAAATATTGCATTTAGTCCATTTTCTTTCTCCTCTTTTTCCAGAACTTCAGTTATACCTATTGTAGACTTTATGATTGAGCCTAGTATCATTTAATGCCCCTTTCTATATTTTCAATTCCCTTTTATTTTTGTATGCTTCAACTTGACTAAACCTCTCTTTAACTATATCTAATTTTCTGGTAAATTCCTATATTATATCCCCCTTTTCTCTAACATTTTATTATGAAAATATTCAAACAGAAGAATTAGAAGAATTTTATATTGAACATTCATATATCCACCAACTACGTTCTACCATTAATGTTAAATTATATTTGTGTTATTACATCTCTCCCTGTTCATTCGTCAATCTTACTTTTTGATTTATTTCAAATTTAATTGCTAATATCAGTATACTTCTTTCTAGATACTTTAGACTGCATATCAACTGTAGTTTATTATTTAGTTAACATATTTTCTTTCTTGAAAAGTATAATTTACAATGAAATGCACAAATCTTAAATGTTCAGTTTTTGAACATTTTATGTTAAACATTTTATAAATGCAAAACATTTGTATAAACAACATATCTTTTGGGGATACAAAATTCAACCCCATAAAATGCAGAACCCTTTAGATATGAAGCATTAGCACCACACAGAAAGTTTCCTCAGGCCCTGTCCCAGTCAATCCCAACCTTCACACCCATTAGCAACTGCTTGTGTGATTTTATTTTTCTACCACAGGTTATTTTTGCATCTTTATACTTCAAATAAAGTGAATTATTCAGTATATATCATTCATGTGGTGAATTTTTACTCAATATAATGCTTTTGAAATTCATACATGCTGTTAAATGTGTAAGTAGTTATATTAGTCACCTAGAATGGTTGAAACAAAGGATCAAAAACTGCGTAGCTTTAAGGGACAGAAATTTTTGTCCTTCAGTTATGAAAGATAGAAATCAGAAATCAAGGTGTTGGAAGAGCATGCTCTCTTAATGAACCTCGGGGAAAATCTTTTCTTGCCTCTTTTGGATTATGGTGTTTACCACCACCCTTGGCATTTCTTGGTTTGTAGATACATCACTCCAGTCATATGGGAGTCTTCTCCCCATGTGTCTTTACATCATTTTCCCTTTGTCTATATCTTTGTCCAAATTTCCCCTTTTAATAAGGACACCAGTCACAATGGATTAGGACCCACCCACCTGAGAATTTATTTAACTTTTTTCCCCTGTAATAACCATAATTCTAAATAAAGTGACATTCTATGGTACCATGTATAAAAAACTTAAAACTTCAGCATAACTTTTTTTTTTTTTGTGGTAGGATGCAATTTAACCAATAATAATAGTCCATTCCCTTCTATTGTTGAGTATTATTTCATTGCATATTTCAGTTTATTTTTAATCCATTATGTTGGTAAACAATTAAATAAGTTCATTTTGAGAAACTACAAACAAAGCTGTTACAAATACACTTGTATAAGTATTTGTGTGTGTATGTGATTGAATATTTTTTGCTTCTCTTGGTTAAGTATCTAGGAGCAGAATTGCTGAGTCTTAGGAAAAGTGTGTATGTGGTTTTATTATGTATTTTTCCAAAGTGGTTGTGTCATTAACAATGTGCAGGAATTATTCTACATTGTCATCATAGTAAGTGGCTTTAATTTAAGCTATTCTGGTTGATTTGAGGTGACTCATATTCTTGGTTTCAAATATTATTTTTTAATTTTGAATTTTCATGTATTCTTTTGATAAACTCCAAGTATCTGGTTGACTTCTTCACCTAATCATTAATTATCTTTCATATATTATTCAAAGTTACTATAAAGTCTATGTCTGAGAATCAATATCTGGATAACATGTGCATAGTTTTTTTTTTTTCACTTCTTTTCCCTTATTTCTTATTTGTATACCTGATTTTTATTTTTATAGACTTAGGAAAAATATGTATGAAAATTACAGACTTTCTAGAAAAAACGTTATCCTTCCCTGCAAAGGATTTCTTTAGCTTGTGGAGGTAATTAGCACAAGCACGGATTACTTTAATCCAAACAGAGGCTGAGGTTATTCACAGCTTGGTGTCAGTCTTTGTAAATCTGGCCTATTTCCAGTTTAACCTCACTCTTAGACTGTAGTCAATGGAAGGATTGAGTTGTTTTTTTTTTAATCATAAACCCATCTTTTTGGTCGTGTTTTCATTCCATTTTTTTCTATCTCCCCAGAATCATGACACGGAGCCTCTTTTTCTCTTAAGACAATTGCCAATTTGTAAGTAGTGTAGTCTAAAAAGTAGAAGAGCATAGCAGAAACCAGCTGCTATGAGATTAAGAATCTAAGCAGTATTTTTATCAAGAGTATTGGGCTCAATTCTTTGAACTCTTCTCTTTAGGATATTGGCCCCTTGGTGACCTTAAACTTTAATTTAGTCTTCACAGACCCATGAAATTGCTGAAGTGCTTTAAAATGTAATTAATTATTTGAAGCAAAACAATTACAATGGGTTATTAGATTTATAGGATATGATGAATTAAAATATGTAAGAATATAAATAATTGGGTGAGATTAAATGAAATTGTTCTTTAAGTGGTATGATCTTATTTGAAGTGATTACTCACATAACTATAGAAATTGAAATCTTTAGGGTAACCACTAAATCATGTGCAGACAGACGTACAAACACACATACAAAGAAGTGACCTAAAAAATTAATAAAGTAGAAAAAATGGAATAATGAAAATATGTAAACTCAAAAGAATGTAAGATTAGATAAACATTGGAACAAATAACAGATGGAACAAATAGAAATCAAATGTCAAAAATTACATTAAACAAAGTCATAAATTACATTAAATGTAAATGAACTAAGTACCTCAGTAAAACAAAAGAAGTTGTGAGACTTGATAAAAAGGCCCATCTACATGTTGTTTATAAGAAACTTTCTCCATTATCTAAAAATGTAAGAAGGTTAAAAGAAAAACAAACACCATAAACTCTATTAATAAGAAACACAATGATAAAGCAAAGCATACATAGCCTATGACATAGCAATTCCACTTCTAGGAACTAAGCCAAGGAAAATAAAAACATACCCACAGAAAGATTTATACAAGAACATTCATAGCAGACTCTCCATAATAGCAAAATTAAAAAAAATCCAATAATAATAAGAAATAGGAAAATATATACAAAATTATTGTAGCGCTATTTTGTACTATGGAATATTTGTATAACATAGTATTACTTCACAGTAAAAAAAAATAAAAGTTTGATTGATGCCTTCCACATGTTTTCTCTGATATAAGTAGGTTGACTCATAGTGGGATTGGGAGGGAGAGATAGGGAAGAGGGGTAGGAGGGAAAGGGAGGGGGCAGAGGATTGGAAAGGATGGTGGAATGTGATGGACATCATTATACAAAGTACATGTATGAACACTTGAATTGGGTGTCAACATACTTTTATACAGAGATACAAAAATTGTGGTATACATGTGCATTGAGAATTGTAATAAAAAAAAAAGAATACTGTTACCTTAGATTAGGTAGAGGGAAGCGAAAGGAGGGGAAGGCAGAGGATGTGGGCATAAGAAAGATAGTAGAATGAAACAGACATTATTACTTTATGTACGTACGTGACTGTATGACCAATGTGATTCTACTATATGTATACTCAGAAAAATGAGAAATTATATCCCATCTATGTATGATGTATCAAAGTATATAAGTGCATTCTACTGTCATGTATAACTAATTAAAACAAATAAAAAAAGAGAGCATGAATAAAATTTTCAGTATAATACAAATATTCTATATCTTAATGTGGGTAGTTGTTATGTACATGTATTTAATTGTCAAAATCATGGAACTGAACTCAAGATATGCACACTTTTATGTGAGTTGTAACTCAACAAAAATTTAAATAAAGTATAGCATCACTTTAAAATAAATGTGAATGAGACATCTTTCAATTTTATTTGCTGTTTTAAGAGAGAAGATAACAGGTGTACAAAATTGTTTTTTAAAAAAGAAAAATTATTTTAAATGTAGAACTGGGCTTATTTCCATCTTATTTTGGTGGGTCAATCATTGACACAAATAACTAAATATCTTATTGAAACTAATGAAAAGTTTAGTAGACAATAAATTTCTTCTTATAATGAGGGCAATACTCACAAGATGTTTAATCTTAAATTCAGTGCACATTTCATAATAAATATCCACAATATTGAATAAACAGGGATGGAAAGAATTTGGGCGTAGAGAGTTTGTGCTTGAGCAGTACATCAAAACTAAACAAACATTACATAAAGGAGTCATCTGCTCATAGCAAAATGACATGTAATTGCAATTTTATAATTCATACTGGAAGAAAATTTAAACTAGGGCTTTGAACCACCCAAAGAATTTTAAAACTATATCATAAATATTTGCAAAGATTTAAGGTAAAGATGACATAATGTGGGAACATACAAGCATTCACAGTGAATATATGGAAACTACAACCAAATCAAATGGAAATTAAAGAAGTGAATGGAAAATTTACTGGTGCCCATAGGAACAGACAGGACAATCAAAGATCAGTGAACTTTAAGATAAGCCAATAGAAACAAGCCAACCAAAACCTAGAGCCAGAGAGAGAAAGAGAAAGAAGCAAAGGGATTAGAAGAAAAATCTTAAGAAGCTGTATTGACCTTTATATTTTGGGACAACATAAAGATATCTTACATCCATGAAATTGGAATCATAGGAAAGGAAAAAAAAATCATGTTAGCAAAAAAATTTTTGAAGAAAAATGGTCAAAATTTCTCCAATTAAAAAAAAAAAACAAAACATGAAGTGTAATTACTTGTTGAAGAAGAAAGCTCAGTGTGACTTGCAAAATAATCTTTATTTACCTAGGAAATTGAATTGCCATTTGAAAGTTGGGGTTTTTAAACAGCTTTACAGAGACATAATTGACAAAATCAACTATGTATTTAAAGCACACAATTTGATAAGTTTTGACATCTGAATATTCTCACATATTTTCCTCATGCCCATTTGTAATTCTTCCCTCCTATTCTCTCTCCCTAGTGTCCAGATAGCTGGTGATCTGCATTCTGTCACTAAAAATTAGTTTGAATGTTTTAGCATTTTATGTAACTGGAATAATGTAGTATTTACTCTATTTGTTTGTTTTCTTTCACTCATAATTATTTGGACATTTAGCCACATCCTTGTGCCTCTAAATAGTTCATTCCTTTTTATTGCTAAGTAATATACTTTAAAGTATTATTAGAACAGGTAAAACTAACTGTGGTGATAGAAATCAGAAAAGTGATTGCCTCAGCAGGAAGGGTGAGACAATTAGGAAGGACCGTGAAGGAAATTTCTGCAGTGTGGGTATTACTTATACGGGTACACACATTTGTCACAACCCATTGAACTGTAAACCTAAGACATGTGCATTTCACTATGTGTTATTTATACTTCACTAAAAAGAAGAGAAAGGGAAGGGCATGAAAAAAATCACCAAGTTTACTGCCCCATTGTCAAACTAGTTTGTTGATGTGGTTATGTGCTTGAGTCAATTATTTATTTTTCATATTTCCTGTTACCCACAAGAATCATTTTATGACATCTTCTTAAGCATCTCCCTATAAATTAACAGCTTTATGAGTGAAAACTTGTGAAAAGTTTATTTTAGGAAAGACTTTTCCAAAACGTTCTAATTAAATCAATCATTACTTTCCCTAGGTTATCTTCATAAAAAAAATATATGACTAAAAACTCAGTATGCACCTTGATACTGATCAAAATTATTATATGCTTGAATGGAGTTGCTATTTTTAAAGACATAAATTGATAGATATTATATAATCATATATATATATATAATTTTTCTTTATTAATAAAATTATATGCATCCCTTATATCAGAATTAAGTTCTCTCAATAAAAATAAAAAATTTCAAATTAACTTTTAACTCAAATAATTTCCATCAAATGACATTTTCAATGAGTGGGAAATGATTGAAGTCTACTCTTTTCAAAACATTTATTCAAACATTTACTGGCTATCTATTTTAAGAGCAGGTGTAAGATTTTATGTTTTCCTAGCCCAATGGGTATAGCAATGGATATCTTTGGTATTTTCAATAAAAAATGCCAGCTTATATAGAAGTGATTACATTTTTCTCTAATTTGGTATACATAATTCAATATAAATCTATATATATTAATCTATACTCAATATTTGAGTATTATTGAATACTTGATAGTACATTCAACATTATGCTTATATAACCTAAATAGAGGAGCTTGAGGTCAGAGTCCACTTGTTCATGGGCCACTGCTTAGAACAGCTTGTTTTCAGAGTATGTTCAGTCTTCCATCTGGTTTCAGTACTACTCATTTTATTAGAGCAAAAATGTTCTATTAGGTTTCTGAATGCCCTTGAAAATAACTACTCAGACAGCCAAAAAGACCTATATAGTCCGTGGCATTGGGTTTACTTCTGCAGGATTTGGATGATGTTTCAAAATTAGAACCTCAATGAAGTAATCACTATTCTTTGTAATTTATCTCTATACTTGCTCTTCTTACATCAAACTCCCACCAGAATCATAGGAATACTATGAATCATAGGTAATTGCAGTAGGAGCCTCAGTGCTGAGCTGCTTTTGTGCTATTCAAAACACCAGCATCACCCTTAGATGAAAAAAATTCTCCAGGGGCTTCCCTTTGCCCTTAGAAAAGTGTCAAACTCATTGACCTATTAAACCTTCTGAAGAGTGGCCCCTTTTTGTACCTGTCACCTTGCTTCTGTCTGTCCATACCCTGCTCATTACTCTATTTGAGGCCTTCTCTCTGACCCCAGAGATGGCAAACTCATTCTTGTGTCTCAGAATGTTCTTGCTCAGACTTTCACACCATTCCCATCTTAATTTAAACATAACTTCTTCTTTATATTTTTAGAAAGGACCTGTTGTATTGACCAGCTGGGCCTTGACTCTTGGGTTCAAACAATCTTTAGCAGGCCCTTCCCTGAAATTTCTTGTAATATATGTAGCTTTTCTTCTTTGCACTAGTCCAACTTATAGCATTATTTGTTTTTTTAAAAATCAAAATCATAACTCTAAACAAATCTGCCAGTTAATTTATTTGTACATTTTCTGTCTCCTCTAATAGCAGGGTTGTGAGCTGGACAACTCCAGGGGTCCCTTCTTACACTGTGAAATATGTGGATGGTGCTCGTGGAGCAAGGCAGAGTCAACCTGTGGTGGCTTCACAACAATAGCTTTTGGTAAATGGGCTGTTCTCTCTTACTGCTAAAACAGTGCCTGACACACAGCAGTTTCTCCAAATATATTATTGCAAAATGAACTCTTAAATTTAATGGTTTTAAAAGGGCTTAGGGAGAGAGAATTTATTTTAGCCATAATATTTTCCATTTCTATTGTTCTGATGATTTCTTGCAAAGAAAACCTACATTTGAAACAGTGAAGATAACCAAATTTTTGATATAAATGACAGAAAAGAATCAATCATTCAACTGAACTGCTTAAGAAAGTAATTGCTTACAAATGATGTATTCAGGTTATAGATACTTTTAATGAGTACAGGCAGAATGTATTTCTTTATCTTATCCATTAACATTTGGATCTATATTTGTGTAATTAATCACAAATAATTAAAGATCTATCAGTGTGTGATATTACCCATATTTATAAATCTTTTGGGATAAGACCACTTTGCTAGGTAGATTAGGTTTCATAATAATTTATGAATCTTTGAGCTGAAAAAAATATGCCTCAATTTCAAACATTTAATATGCTGATGAAAAGTAATATTACATTTTATTTAAAAGGAACAATAATGGTTTCTTCCAAAAATTTAAGCAAACACAATAATGTAGACAAATAAAGACAATCTAGATTTGTGAATTAAAATTTAAAATGACCAGGATTATGAAATTTAAAATAGATTCTCAATCATGTCGCATATGTCTATTCACTGTTAGCATAAAGATCCTAAATAAAATCTTTTTCATTTTCAATTTCTAAAGTATTTAAACATTTCATGGTTAGATTTTTTTTTTCTTTTTCACTCTAAATCATCTCTGAACTCAGGGAGAACTTTGGTCAGATTGAGTGAACTTGGTTTATCTGATTAGTAATGAATCCTGCATACATACATTACGTTCCTGGGAATTGATAAAAAACAAACAAACAAAAAATCAAACACACAAAAAAGCCAACCCCTTTGCCTTCCAAACCCATTTACAAAATACAAATGCTACAGCTCGTGTGTGTGTGTGTGTGTGTGTGTGTGTGTTTTAAATAGACGTTTTATAACACCACAGCATTTCCTCCTTTTTCTCTGTGGTATCATTTGAAGTCTGTTTTTTAAAACAGAAGTTGAACAAATGAATCCTTCTGTCCTCACTTTCAGTTGTCAGCAGTGCTTCAGTATGAGATGAAATAAATTGCCAAGCCCTTTCATCTTCTATAATCAGCTCTGCACAGCTGAGTACACCCACAGCCCTGCACGCTGCCTCTGCCAGCACTTACTCTATGCGGAACAGGAAGTCTTTGTTAGTGCCACATTTCCAATGCTCTACGCAGGAGTGGGTTTATTTTGGTTCCCTCCTTCCTTTCTTGTTCCCTTGCCTCTTCCACCTCCTTTCTCCCTACTTGGACAACTAACATGCCATCTATTTCCTGTAGGAAAGAGGTTTCTAGAGAGTAATGTTATATGTTGAAAGATATGTCTGACATAGTTTTTTCTACCCTACCGTACAATCATGCCGAATATTAATGCTTTTAGTTATATACATATCAAAATGAAAATCATTTAAAGTCTTACACCACACCCTTACAATATGCTTCATTTTTTAAAATCTGAGAAACAACATATTTATACTTAGGACACTTTAAGTATAAATTGAGATTTACTTATTACAATATAGACTTTATCTTTCTAGTATCCAAATTATGTGCAAATCTAGCAAGGAAAAAAAAAACTGAAAAAAACAAGCAAAACAAAACAAAATTTCAAAAAAAAACCCAGAGCATAGCAGGTTGTCATAAGTATTAGGAAAAAAAATGTGTTAGTCTTGAATCTTTTTTTTTCTCCAATACTGGGAATTGAACCCAGGCACTTGCACATACTAGACAGATTTTCTACCACTGGACTACATCTCTTACATCCCTACTTCTTTTTCAATTTTATTTTGAGACAAGTTGTAACAAAGTTGCCCAGGCTGACCTTTAACTTGAGATCCAATTGCCTCTGAGTAGCTGGGCCACCATTCTGGTCCTTTAATTCCTTTTAAGATTGTTCTTCCTTTATTCATATGCTTTTGGTGGGCCATCCATTTCTGATTCCTCCTTCTTTTTTTCTCCTCCTTTCTCCTCTCATGCCTACTCCCACCATCCTCATGCTTGCAGAGGGGGTACTAGATGGTGGACATTGTTCTAAATGCCTTAGATGTACTAACTCAGTTACACCCCACAACAAAATTATGAGACAGGCACAATTAATTACTGCCTCTATTCTCCTTCAATTTCTCATGCAGAAATTGAAATTAAATAATTAACATTCTCAATGTAGTAAGTGGTAGGTAGGGCTGAGCTCCAAATGTGGGTAGTGTATCTCCAGGTCTCTGTTCATATTTAACTCCCTATATTGCATTTCTCAAGATGGGCAGGAGGTGACCTATATTCAGGTCCCCTCATACAGGGCTGGACATGTGGCACAACATGTGCAGGTAGAGAGGGACACATGCTGCCTTCTTTCAGGGGCTACACTTTCAGCAGGAGAGGAATCAGGCTGTTAGGGCACATTGAACCCACATGTGCAGAGATAGAGCTCTGATGATATTTATTGAGTTCTGGTTCATCTATCCCCAAAACCAATTTATCCTAGGTTCTTTTTTTTTTTCCTGTGTGAACCAATAAGTTTCCTTTGTTTGCTTAAGCCTGCTATATATTTGGATTTTGGTCACGGAAAGAGGAAAGGCTATTGAGTGTTAGAGGAAAAAGGCAAAATTTCAAAAAAATTCAGGAAAATTCTAAATGTTCACATTGGACTTTGCTTTCTTATAGGTCTCCAGGGTCATACGCAAATGCACTTAGCCCTGAACAAAATGATAATGTACATCTAGCTAATTCACTGGCTTCTTCAAAATTAAAAAAACAATAGCCTTTTTTGAGGTGAGAGGATATGTTGGTCTGGAAATGTGTATTGATCTTTTAATTTGAACTTATAAATTCAAATTTTATCTCAAGCAGGAAGGAACTAGAAATGAATTAGTATTTTCCAGCCACTTTCTACTGAGAGGGATCAGCAACACTTGAAAACCAATTATAACCACAACAGACCAGAAAAAGCACTTTCCAGAGAATGTTTTTGAAGGGCTGCTGGGACACCAACAGGTGTGAATTTATTCCTCATTGGGCATTTATTCAAATTAGTCCTTTCCTCAAGACCAAATTCTTCAAATTAAAACAAAACAAAACAAAACAAAACAAACAAACAAACAAACAAAAAAACAACCTCTAGCACTGTGTAAATTATACATCTTGGAAGAATAAAATAAGTATCTCTCATTTTTTTCTCTTGCTAATTGACAATAAAATACTTCCAGTTGGGATTATGGAAAAGGCTAATTGATGACTATTTGAGATCTGGAGAATTGCCTTATTTTATTGGAGGAAATCATGTTGTCCTCATCCTGAAAGCCCAGCACTAAAAAGTGCCTTTCAGACCACAATAAATCAGCTAACATTACCAGACATCTCCCCTACTACATTAGGACTTGTTAAAGAAACCCCACGCCCTACAAGATGGAGATCATCCTTAACAGCATTTCCATTCTACAGATGAGGAAACTGAGTTTCAGAGCTGTTCAATAACTGCCGCTGTCACTCAGAAACAAAATAGGTGAACCAAAGATGTGATAAGGTAGTTAGCTCCCAATGCCAGCCTGTTATAACCATTGTGCTGTGCCACCTCATCTTGTGTAAGGTGCCTAATAAATATTTCTTTTGGCCCGAACTGAAATTATGAAATTTACCATGTAGCTCAGCTAGTTAAGGAAACAGGCTCACAGGCTTTTTGTTTTATAAAATGTAAATTGCAACTCCAGGTTATAAAAAGTAGCCACAGTCAAAATTCCTACATTCCCTTGAGCCTTTGATTACCTTAAGATAACTCCAGTCTGCTGAATTACTTTTCTGTTACCAGCATACATTGTAAAATATTTATTAGGAATATTAATATATTTAAATTTGTTTAAAATGAAGTTGACCACTAATAGCTCTGCTCATCAGTAGAGAGTTTATATATTATTCTATAGCTAAAGAACATTTTAATGGCTGATAAAATTGCTCCCTAGATCCTAGCAGTTTTCAGATTTTGAAATTATAGCTGGAGATACTGTTAATCATTTCTAAATTACCAATGGCTCACTATTGACCTCTAAATTGTCTAGTTGATCTTTACATGTGAGAAATAATAAATATAACATCCCCTGAGGTACATTCTTTACAGGGCATGTATACTTTATACACTTGTGTATATATTTAACACATAGGTTTCTATAAAATAAAAAACAACTTACTGTGACTATATGGATATATCTGAATGTAACTGAATCTATGTATTTAGCTAACTTTGGGGGAAGAAATCAAAAGATGTTCCAGTGTAAAGTTGTTTATAATAATGGTATCATCTAATTGTTTCCCTAAATAAATGGATTTGTATCAAGTTTTTAAAATGCTAATATCTATTTCTATTTTATTCACTTAATGTATTACCTGTTCAAGGATAGGTTTTTAATTACTCATTCCTAATAATAAAATGTGTAGAATTGATTTCTGATCACCTGGAGATTAAATATCAGTTAAGATTATTTGCCTTGACTAGTTATTCTATCAAAAATTTCCTAGTGATGAGTCAAACTTGAAGTACAGAAAATGACTGTGATTGTATGTAAACATTATGGCTTCCACCTGTAAATATACAGTAATGTATTTTGAACTTTCAGGTTGGAAAGTGTAATGCTCTTGAATTACACTTTCCAAATACATTTAAATTTACTGATATCACTATACCCATCAGCATCATTAGGGCCTCTAATCTAGGTAGACTTTGCTGACATTGGGAAACTTTGACTTCTCCTTCTATGGGTATTCTATGACTTTCAAAACCAGACTAAATACACATTATTTCATCTGGATAAATGTATTTACTTTGAAAATTTCATGATCATTTTTATGACTCCTTTAAATTAAGCAGACTAAACATTATCAAATGCCAATTCTGTGCAAAATGATATGCTTTGGTCCATGGAAGATGCAAAGATGATCAGACATAGACTTTATCTTTTAGTTTAATCAAAGAGACAGACATGCAATAACTTAATTATGAATGTATTTGTGCTATAAGAGAGGTACAAAGTCTATTACGAACAAAACAGAGGCAGAGTCTCCTTCTGATTGAAGGAAGGCAAGCAGTATTTGAAGTGAACAGAAAGATTTATGTGGGAAGAGGTGGTGGTAAGGACTCCCTGTGCATGTAATATTTTTTTTTTTTCACATTAATTCCAGTACTCTTCTAGAGATGGGGAGGGAGCACAAGGTGTACCAATTAAGAGCCCAGGATAATGCAGATGCCCTACATACCAACAATTTCCATTTGTGTGAACTTAATTCCAACATCTACTATTTGACTTCTCCCTATATCTTCTTTAAATCACAGTAAATACACATATTGGCCTCCTAATGACTGTAAGCCTCCTCTTGAGGCACCGAGAGAGCTAACATCATTAGTTAACAGTTTAGGCCTCACACTCTGCCATCCATCTCACTTACCATCCTGTGCACACAACTCAGTAAGGCAGGGGCAATGTTAGTTTCCAAACATTTAGTTGTTAGTCCCATGGAAATGGTTAGACTGTGTCATAGCTTGAGAGTCTCACACCTGAGGACTTCAGCTGGACACAGTCCATGCTCCTAAATCAAGCATTATTCCTTTCAAATTCACCAACTCTTCTCCCCTATCTGTACTATGCCAGTGGGCCAGCTGGTGAAGAGAAATGGGCGAAACCAACTTTGAAGTGGAAGGAAGAATGTACTTGCATCCTGTCTTCTATCTCCTTGTGCTGCAAATATGTTCCATTTATAATTGGATATTTGAATTCAGCTATGTTTATCTGTGGACTTCATCTACTTATAGCATCTATACCATCTGTTTCTTAGCCCAAGGCTCCCAAAGTTTATATTCAACTTACAGTTATTAACTTACAACTGTAAGTAACCAATGATTCATTACAATGCTAGTTTTGTTTCTTTTGAATAAGGAACTCTAGTATAAACATTTAATTATTATCCAGGGGGTTGGCCAGGTGACTCCATGTTCTTTGATTTGGTGGCTGCCACCTCCCTGGCTCTTTTTCCCTCATGGTTTTAGGTTCACAAAGACTGAGTGATCTTTGGGGACATTTCTGTTTTATCTATTAGAGTTATGTTCTTACATTTCTCACATGAACAGAAATTATATTATGAAACAATGATTTCAATGGGAGCTTTAGGTTTGTAATTATTACATTTTTTTCATTGTAAATTCTTCAATTATATATTATTTTGTCATTAGAAGTGAATTTTGTTATTACCATCTAAAACAATACTTTGTTTCATCAAAACTGATGAAACACACATCTGGGAAGCTTCCTTACTTACACCTCAGAAGTCTTAGTTTTGTTTTTTATTTATTTATTTATTTATTTATTTTGTCATCTGTGAAAGTGACTTTACAATTCTGCCTGTTGTTCCATTTATTATGACCAAAGTTACACAAAATAAAAGAAGCTATTGCAAGCAAATTCCACAATCAAACAATGCAGCAATATGTTCTAAGTTTAATGAAATATATTTTGCTACTCAGGAAGGACTAGATCCAGATGGGGAAAGCCATAGCATTCAAATCTTGCTATACATAAGCATCACTATTGTTTCTTTAAAAGCCTTGATTGCTGTCCTAGAGAATCAGTACTGTAGATCTGAAGGGGTCAGCAGAAATTAACATTTTAAGTTTTTGTTTTCTTTTTGGGTGCAGGGATTAACTGAAGGGCACTGAATCACTGAGCCATATACCTGGCCCTATTTTGTATTTTATTTAAGGACAGGGTCTCACTGAGTTACTTAATGCCTTGCTTTTGCTGAGGCTGGCTTTGAACTCAAGATCTTCCTGCCTCAGCCTCCCAGAACATTTTAAGTTTTTATAATTTCCCCAGATGGTTCTAGAGCACTGATTTCCACTTTGAGGAAAAATACAAAGTGACTTCTCATAATTAATCCCTTCGTATCCAGTTTGTTTTTTAATTAAACTAATGCTGCAGGAGAAACATTGGTTTTGTGATTTTTAATGTAGATCTAAATCTACATTTGAGAAAAACACTAAATGACTTAAATGCCCACAATTTCCTGTGATTTGTCCTTTCCATGGCTTCATGAACCAACTGGAAGACTTTTGCAAATTTCCAATAGGCTGTGGACCACGCTTTAAGAATCACTTTTCTCAGCTGTCTTAAAATCATGGCGAAATGCCCAGAAGCTGATATTTAACAACCATGGAAATATATCTACTTACAATCTTACAAGTGAAAACAACTTTGGGAAGCCAGTTTCCATTTCGCTATTTGGCACAGGATAAAAGTTTCACATTCACATTAGAGATCCACAGTCAAACACAGAGACACTTCAGTGTTCACATTAATTTCATTCACCTAAAAATAACAGCAAAAGAACGTGCAGCTGATGTTGATCCCTGGTGGCATTTATCTGTTTACACACTCTTGCCTGGGCCCATCATCGTATCTACAGCCTTTGGACGTTATTTCACAGAGCCACACAAGATTACAACTTAGAGAAACACAAAAACAAAAATCTCTGCAAACAAATACTGAAATATTTTAAACAAACAAAAACTGTATTTGCTAAATTTAAAAGCAGGCAAGTGAGTAAATAAATACATACGAAATTATAAAGTTATCTGACTTTAGTTTATTTCAATGTTTTATTTTATGTTCTTCTAAAAAGACCAGTATAGTATAACTGACATACAATTAATTGTACAAATTAGAGTACACAATTGGATAAACCAAGGGGTATGTGTGCATCTGTGACACAATTGCCACAAAATAATGAACATCTCCATCACCTCCATAAGTTTCCTTGTACCCTTTTATAATCTTTCTCTCCTCCCTGACTGCTACTGCCCTGCTCATCCTCAAATAACCATTAATCTAAAGCTTTTTGTTTCTACATGTTAGTTTATATTTCCTAAAATTTCATATGAATGAAATCATACAGTATATAATCTTCTTTGTCTGACTTCTTTTTCTCAGCATAATTATTTTGAGATTTATCAGTGTTATAGTGGCTAGATAGCACTTACATGAATAACACACTGGTTTCTTATCCTAACCTTTGAGTTCTTGTCAAATATTTTACTTTTACATATGTTATAAGCCACAGACATTATTTTTACTTTTAAAAATCATCTGGGGCTGGGGTTGTGGCTCAGTGGTAGAGCACTTGCCTCACACGTATGAGGTCCTGGGTTTGATCCTCAGCACCACATAAAAATGAATAAATAAAGATATTCTGTCCATCTACAACTGAAAAAAATGCTAAAAAATGTTTAAAAAACAATTATTTGTTGCAGAAATTTAAGCAATATGAAGAGAACATACCCATTTCCAGTATTCTTCATTTGTATAGATATCCATTTCTATCTGGCACCATTTTCTGTGTGCCTGAAGGCTTCTTTTAACATTTTTGAAAGCCAGGTTGACTGGTAGTAAAGTCTTTTGGCCAACATTTGTCTGAATAAGTCTGTACTTAACTTGTATTTCATTCTCATTTTTCATTCGTGAGTTTATGTATACACATATTTTTTTCCGGATATTAGTTTCTTTGTCAGATATTTGGTTTGCAAATATTTTCTCCCACTCTATAGCACTTTAAAAAATACTTTGTGGGCTTGGGATATAGCTCAGTTGGTAGAGTGCTTGCCTCTCGTGCACAAGGTGCTGGATTCAATCCCCAGAACCACAAAACAAAACAACAACAACAAAAAACTTTGTAATACTCCTATCACTTTTTGTAGATCATTTGAAATTATTAAGTCTAAATGATCCATTTTTTTTCTTTTTCTGGTCATGCTTTGTAGTGTTAAGTCTAAGAATTTTGCATACCTCTAGGTCCAAAAGTTTTTTTTCCATAAATTTGATAATTTCACACTCTGCTTTTACATTGTGGTTCATTTTGAGTTAATTTTTGTATAAGTTATGAAACTTAGGCTGAAAAATATTTATATTTTTGTTTAAGGATGTCTCATTGCTCCTGCAGTTTTTCTTTAAAAGGCTTTCTTACATTGAATTGCTTTTGCAAAAATCAGTCATGCACATTTGGGTGAGTCTATTTATGGGTTCTTTATTCTGTGCATTGACTAATGACCTATGTCTGTCCTTCTACAAATACCATATAATCTTGATTACTATAACTATATAATAAATCAGGCATAATCCTCATGCTTTATTAGTCTTTTTCAGCATTATTTTAGCTGTTCTAAATACCTTTCCTTTTACATAAATTTTAGAACTTACTGCAGTTTTCACTGCATTTGCAAAATAAAATATCTGTATATCAATTTAGGAAGCATTGACATCTTTACTATGTATAGGCTTCAATCCATGAGTGGTATGACTCTTCATTTACTAAGATAGCCTTTCCTTTTTTTCTTTAATCAGGATTATATAGCTTTCAATGTGCAAGCTCTGCACATATTTTGTTAGATCTATACCTAAGTATTTTGTTTGTTTGAATGATCATATATGGTGTTGAATTTAACTTTGGTGGCCACATGTTTATAGTTATTCAATAGAAACAATCAATTTGTATCCTGGAGACTTTCTGAACTCCCTGATTAGTTCTTGTGATTTAGCTTTTTTTTTTTTTCATAGTTCTTAGGCATTTTTTATATAGATAATTATGTCAATTACAAAGGACAGTTTTATCTCTCCCATTTTGCTTGATGCCTTATTTCCTTTTCCTCTCTTATTGCACTGGCTAGAATTTCCAGCAGAGTGCTAAATAAGGCTGATGAAAGAAGACATTCATTCTTTTTTCCTGCTGTTAAGGAGAATGCATCCAGTCTTTCACCATTAAGTGGAATATTAGTAAGTTTTTAGTAGATGTTCTTAATCAAGTTAAGGAAGATTCTATCTATTTCCATTTTCCCAAAGAGTTTTTTTTTTTTAATCATCATGGCTACAGAATTTTGTTAAATGTATTTTCAACTTTGATTGATAGCATGTGCCTTACCCTGTATCTTTTAGTGGATTACATTGGTTGAGGTATATTGAATATTCTCCCAGCCATATAGCTCTGGAATAAACCCTACCTGGCCAAGGTTTATGATTTTTTTATGTACTGCTAAATGCTACTTGCTAAAATTTTATTAAGAATTTTTTCTCTTATTTGTGAGAAATATTAGTTTGTAGTTCTCTTTTATTTGCTCTGTGATTATCTACTTTTGAAATCAGTATAATACTAGCTGTATAGAATGAATTGGGCAGTATCTTGTCCTCTTCCATTTTTTAGAGATGATTATATAAAGTTGGTAATTCTTTAAATATTTTATAAAAACCTCCATAAAATCATGTTGGCCTGAGATTTCTTTCTTGGGGTAGTTTTAAAATCACATATTTAACTTTTTTTCATAGTTATAGGGCTAGTCAAATTATCTGCTTCATACCTGGTGTGTTGTGGTGGTTGCTTCCAGTGTTTCCTTATTCTCCTTATGATGTCTTCAGGGTCTGTAGTGATATATATGTTTTTATTCCTGATATTGCTAATTACTTATTCTCCTCCTTTTTCTCTGTTAGTCTTGCTAGAGGTTGGTTAACTATATTGATCTTTTCAAAGGACCAACTCTTTGTTTCATTGATTTTTTCTCTGTTGTTTTTCTTTTCAATTTCATTGATTTATTTATTACTTTCTTCCTATTGCTTCCTTTGGCTCCTTTTTTAATGAATTATTTTCAGGTGAAATAATTTCAAGTTTTATATTATTTATTTGATTTTTCTTTGTTTAATAATGTATGAATTTATTACTATAAATTTCCTTCTGAGTACTACTTTAGCAGTGTCTCACAAATGTCAATATGCTGTATTTTCACTTTCATTCAGTTTATTGTATTTTTAAAATTTATTTTGGTTCTTCCATTTTTGATCCATGTACTACTTAGAAGTATTTTGTCTAGTTTTCAAGTGTCTGGAGGTTTTCTATTATCTTTCTGTTATAGATTTCTAACTTTACTCCATTATGATTGGAAAACACACGGTAGATTTCAATGTCTTTACGTTTTTGTAATATGTATTTTATATCTTGAAATGGTTCAAGATATGGCTTATCTTGATAAGTATTCCATGGACATTTGAAAAGACTATGTATTGTACTCTTGAATGGTGTAGTGTTCTATAAATATTAATTAGTCTCTGTTGTAGTCCCTGTTGATTTTATATAAAAATTCAGCAATGACTTTTCATGTAGCTGTTCTATCAATTTTTAAGAGGAAGATATTGAAATCTTTAAATATGAGTGTAAATTTTCCCACTTATTATTTCAGTTTTATCAGTTTTACTTCACATATTTTGCAGTTCTATCACTCGATGTATACACATTCAAGATCGCTATGTCTTCTTTATGAACTGACCATTTTATCATTATATAATATCCCTCTGTGGATTTGGTGATTTTCTTTTCTATAAAGTGAACTTTATTTAGTAATTAATATAGTCATTCTTACTTGTATTGATGTTTGCATGATAAATATGTTTTATCCTTTTGCTTTCAAACTACTTGTAACATATGTGAATTGAGTTTCTTACAGGCAGGATATAGTCAAGAATTGTGTTTTGTTAAACTCCCTTTGCCAGTGTCTTGTAATTAATGTAGGTAGACCATTTATATATAATAAAATTATCGATATGTTAGGATTCAATTCTGACATTTTATATTTTGTTTTGTATTTGTTCTCTGTTTCATTTCTTGGATTTCCTTTATCTGCATTTATGTGGCTTACCTGAAGATTTTCTTAGAATTTTGCTTTACTTTTTTTTTTAGTTTTTAAAAAATTTGTTCTAATTATTTATATGTTACAGTAAATGCATTTTGACACATTGTACACAAATGGAACACAACTTCTCTTTCCTCTGTCTGTAAACGGTGCACAGTCACACCAGTAGTGTAATCATACATGTATCTAGGGTAATGTCTGTCTCATTCAACCATCTTTCCCATTCCCACAGCCATACCCCTCCCCTCATTCCCCTTTGCACAATCCAGATTTCCTTCATTCTTCTCTACCACCCCCCACCCACCCACTATGAATCAGCATCTGCTGATCAGAGAAAACATTCACCTTTTGGTTTTTTGGATTTGGCTTATTTCATTTAGCATGATATTCTCTAGTTCTATCCATTTACATTCAAATGCCATAATTTAATTCTTCTTTAAGGCTAAGTAATATTCCATTGTGTTTATGTACCACATTTTCTTTATCCATTCATCTACTGAAGGGCATCTAGGTTGCTTCCACAGTTTAGCTACTGTGAATTAAGCTGCTCTAAAAATTGATGTTGCAGCATCACTGTAGTATGCTGATTTTAAGTCCTTTGGGTAAAAACTGTGGAGTTGGATAGCTAAATCAAATGGTGGTTCCATTCTGAGTTTTCTGAGGAATCTCCATACTGCTTTCCAGAGTGGTTGCACCAATTTGCAGTCCTACCAGATGAACTATCACTCCAGTAGTTTTTATTTTCATTTCTCTAATTGCTAAAGATGATGAAATTTTTTTCACATGCTTGTTGATCAATTCTATTTCTTCTTCTGTGAAGTGTCTGTTCAGTTCCTTACCCAATTTATTGATTTGGGCATTTGATTTTTTTGGTGTTTAGATTTTGAATTTTTTATATATCCTGGAGATTAGTGCTCTATCTGAGGTGTGTATTCATGTTATTAATTGTTTCTTTTGCTGAGAAGAAGCTTTTTAGTTTTAATCCATTCCACTTATTGATTCTTGATTTTACTTCTTGCACTTTAGGAGTCTTATTGAAGAAGTCAGAGTCCTAAGGCAACATGATGAAGATTTGGGCCTACTTTTTTTTCTATTAGGCACAGGGTCTCTGTTTTAGTGCTTAAGTCTTTGATCCACTTTATGTTGATTTTTGTGCAGGATGAGAGATAGAATTTTAATTTCATTTTGCTAAATATAGATTTTCAGTTTTCTCAGCCCCATTTGTTGAGTAGGCTATCTTTTCTCCAATGAATGTTTTTGGTGCCTTTGTCTAGTACGAGATAACTGTATTTATGTGGGTTTGTCTCTGTGTCTTCTTTTCTGTACCATTTGTCTACATACCTATCTTGGTGCCAATACCATGCTGTTTTTGTTAGTATTGCTCCATTGTATAGTTTAAGGTCTGGTATTGTGATGCCACCTGTAACACTCTTCTTGCTGAGGATTGCTTTGACTATTCTGGGTCTCTATATTTCTAAATGAATTGCATGACTAATTTTTCTAGTTCTATGAAGAAAGTCATTGACACTTTAATAGGAATGGCATTAAATCTGTATAACAGTTTTGTTAGTATGGCCATTTTGACTATATCAATTCTGCCTATCTAAGAGCATGGGACATCTTTCCATCTTCTATAGTCTTCTTTAATTTCTTTCTTTAGTGTTCTGTAGTTTTCATTGTGGAGGTCTTTCATCTCTTATTAGATTGAACCCAAGGGTTATTTTTCTTTTTTTTAAGGATATTGTGAATGGGGTAGTTTTCCTAATTTCTCTAGCAGTAGATTCATCACTTATATATAAAAAATGCTTTTGATTTATGGGTATTGATTTTATATCCTGCCGCTTTGCTGAATTCATTTATTAGTTTTAAAAGTTTTCTGGTGGGATTTTTTGGATCTTCTAGATATAGAATTATGTTCTTGGCAAATAGTGATAGTTTGAGTTCTTCTTTTCCTATTCTTATCCTGTTAATTTCTTTCATCTGTCTGAATGCTCTGGTTAGAGTTTCAAGGACTATGTTGAATAGAAGTGGTGAAAGAGGGCATCTCTGTGTTGTTCCAATTTTTAAAGAGAATGCTTTCACTTTTTCTCCACTTAGAATGTGTTGGCCTTGGGCTTAGCATAGATAGCTTTTACAATGTTGAGGTATGTTCCTACTATCCCTAGTTTTTCTCATGTTTTGAACATATAGAGGTTCTGCATTTTGCCAAATACCTTTTCTGCACCAATTGATATAATCATATGATTATTGTCTTTAGGTCTAATGATGTGATGAAGTATGTTTATTGATTTCCATGTGTTGAACCAACCTTGCATCCCAACCTTGCATCACTTGTTCATGGTGCACTATCTTTTTAATATGTTTTTGTATGCAATTTGCCAGAATTTTATTGATAATTTTTGTGTCTATGTTCATCAGGGATATTGCTCTGAAGTTTTATTTCCTTGATGTGTCATTGTGTGGTTTTGGTATCAGGGTGATACTATCCTCATAGAATGAGTTTGGAAAAATTCCCTCCTTTTCTATTTCATGGAATAATTTGAAAAGTACTGGTATTAATTCTTCTTTGAAGGTCTTGTAGAACTCTGCTGAGTATCCATCTGGTTCTGGACTTTTCTTTGTTGGTAGGTTTTTGATGGTGTCTTCTATTTCATTGCCTGAAGTTGATCTTTTTAAATTGTATATGTCCTCCTGATTCAGTTTGGGTAGATCATATGTCTCTAGAAATTTCTTGCTGTCTTTGAGATTTTCTATTTTATTGGAGTATAAATTTTCAAAGTAGTTTCTAATTATCTTCTGTATTTCACTAGTGTCATTGTGATATTTCCTTTGTCATCACAAATTTTAGTAATTTGAGGTTTATCTTTCTCTTCATTAGTATAATAGCTAAGGGTTTATCAATTTTATTTATTTTTTTCAAAGAACCAACATTTCGTTCTGTCAATTTTTTGAATTGTTTCTATTGTTTCGATTTCATTGATTTTAGCTCTGATTTTAATTATTTCCTATCTTCTACTACTTTTGGTGATAATTTGTTCTTCTTTTTCTAGGGCTTTTAGATGTAATGTTAGGTCATTTATTTGTTAACCTTTTATTCTTTTAATGTATGAGCTTAATACGATGAACTTTTCTCTTAGCACTGCCTTCATAGTGTCCCAGAGATTTTGATATGTTGTACCAGTGTTCTCATTTACCTCCAAGTATTTTTTTATTTCCTCTATGATTTCTTATTCTATCCATTTTTCATTAAATAGCATGCTATTTAGTCTCCAGGTGTTGAAGTAGCTTCTATTTTTTTAATTTTATCATTGATTTCTAGTTTCATTCCATTATGATCTGATAGAATGCAGGGTAGCATTTCTTGCCGCAGTCTGGCTGGGCACAAAATCACAAGCCACTCACAGCCTTGTAGATTCAAACAGCAATTCTTTATTCCCGAAACTCTCACCGGCACTCTACACGCACGTTCTGGGGGAAATCCACCTCCACTCGGCTCTGCATCCCCAAATACTCTCTGAATCCCGCAAGAACTCAACGGGAACTCCAGGAGTGGGCTGGCGCCTGAGGCAGCAGGATTCGCCCTATTCCCAGCAGGATACACCCTAAACCTGGACTCACCCTAATCCAGCAGGATCCTCCCTAAACCCGGATCCACCCTGGTCCTTGAGCAGGGTTACCTTTCTCAAATATTCATGCAATGTCACTGCAAATGACCTGGGTCCAAGGCAAGCCCATTTCCACAATGGAGAGTCCTCCCTCTAAGCAACATTGGGTAGGCTGACAAAGAAATTGCCATGCGTCATTCCTACTTGGCAATGGCTCTCAGCAATTTCTAACTTTTTTTTTTTTTGTATTTGCTGAGAGTTGCTTTGTGGCATAACATATGGTCTACTTTAGAGAAGGAACCATGTGCTGCTGAGAAGAAGATATATTCACTCAGTGATGAATAAAATACTCTATATATGTCCATTAATTCTAAATTGTTCATTGCATTATTTAGTTCTATAGTTTCTTTGTTCATTCTTTGTTTGGAAGATCTGTCCAGTGGAGAGAGAGGTGTGTTAAAGTCACCCTGTATTATTGTTTTGTAGTATATTTGGTTCTTGAAATTGAGAAGGGTTTGTTTGATCTATATAAATGTTCCATTTTGGGAGGAATATATATTTATGGTTGTTATGTTTGTCGATGTATGAGTCCCTTAAGCAGTATGAAATGTTCTTCTTTGTCCCTTCTAACTCTGCTTTGAAGTGTACTTTTATATGAGAATGGAAACCCCTGATTGTTTATGCCATCCATGGAAGTGATATGTTTTTCCCAACCTTTCACCTTCAGTTTGTGAATGTCTTTTCATAGAAGGTGAGTCTCTTGAAGACAGCATATTGTTGGGTCTTTTTAAAAAATCCAATCTGCCAGTCTATGTATTTTGATTGATGAGTTTAGGTCATTAACATTCAGGGTTATTATTGAGATATAATTCGTATTCCTGCACATTTTAGTTTATTTTTGATTTTTAACTTGACTTAGCTTCCCCTTTGACTGACTTTTCCTTTAGTGTAGTTCCTCCCTTTGCTACTTTTCAATTCCCCCCTGCCCAGGGAGTATTTTGCTGAGAATGTACTGTAGTGCAGGCTTTCTAGTTGTGAATTCTTTTAACTTTTGTTTATCATTAAAGTTTTTTTATTTAATTTTCAAATCTGAAGTTTAATTTTGCTGGATATAAAATTCTTGGTTGGCATCCACTTTCTTTTAGAACTTGATATATGTTATTCCAGGACCTCCTGGCATTGAGGGTCTGGGTTGAGAAACCAGCTGAAATTTGAATTGGTTTCCCCCTATGTAATTTGACTTTTTTCTCTTGCAGACTTGAAAATTCTATCCTTATTCTGTATGCTAGTCATTCTCATTATAACGTGCTTTGGTGTGGGTCTGCTATAATTTTGTACATTTTGGGTCCCGTTAACCCTTGTAGTTAATTCTCCATTTCATTCTTTAAGTTTGGGAAATTTTCTGGTATTATGTCATTGAAAGGATTGTGCATTTCTTTGGTTTGTATCTTCATGCCTTTGTCTATTCCAATAAATCTTAAATCTGGTCTTTTCATGTTATCTGATATTTCTTAGAAGTTGTGTTCATGGTTTCTTACCATTTTCTTGTGCAGTCGGCTTTATTTTCAAGAGTATATATTTTGTCTTCATTGCCTGAGGTTCTGTCTTCTAAGTGGTCTAGTCTGTTGGTGATACTTTCCATTGTATTTTTAATTTGAGTTATTGTTGTCTTCATTTCAAGGATTTCTGCTTGATTCCTTTTTATAATCTCTACTTCTTTTATTGAAGTGATCTTTCACTTCCTATATTTTCTCTTCCATACCATCCTTCATTTAGAAGATCAGCCTAACTATGTACCTTCTAAACTCCTTCTCTAACATTTCTTCTACTGTGTTGTCTATGGATTCTATTGTTGGACCGTCTTGGTTTGTGTGAGTTTCTTTGTTCCCTTGTTTTTTCATGTTGTTTGTGTGTCTCTCCACCTAGCAGTATGGATCTGAGGCAATACAGTTTCTACCCTATAGTCTTTAGTGTCCCTGTAGTCTTCCAGTACCTCTCCTAGGGAGACCAATATTAATAGCACCCAATTCTAACAATATACATCTTTAAACTAAATAGCTTCTATAAAATAGGCACCTATATTACTGTCACAACAAACAGAAATGTATTCAATTATTGTCTATAATATAAATAGAAAGTTTGCTAAAAGGGTTTACCATTTCAAATGTTGGACAATGAAGGAACAGAAGTAATGTAAAATGTGATGTTTATGAGGGAGAAGGAAAGAAGAAAGAGGTAAAAATTTATAATAAGAGCGAGGAAGGAATTAATAGAGGTTGGCTATTGAGAGAAGTGAGAAAGAGAATCCAGAGAAACAGATAGGTGAGACAAAAAATATATTCAGAATTTTTTTAAAAAGTAAAAATGTAAGTATACACAACAAAACTGTAATATACCATTCAGACTACCCATTCCTCAACAAATTGATGCATGAAAAATTTTGGATTCAAAGATGGTAGAAATGTGAGAAAAAGTGGGGGTGGGGGGTAAGAAGTGTCTCAATGGAAAATTGAACAATTGCTTCCATTAGCTTTCAACAAATTTCTCAGCTTCCCTTCTCCACTGATAGGTGGGGTTGTCAGAAGTTTGATGGTAGTTCCAGTCTGGTGGGTGTTGGACCTGCTGGGTAGGTGTTTTTCTCTGACTGCTTGTCTTTAGTTTTCATGAGTTTAATTGTGATGCTTCTTAGAATGATTTTCTTCATGTTTAGGGTTCACTTTACTTTTGAAAACAGTGTGTTTGTGCATTTTGCTAAACTCGTTGAGTTTCAGTCATTTTTCCCTTGGGAACCTTTTCAGCCTTACCATCTTCTACCCCCTCCTGTCTATCTGGGACTCAATGACATGAATGTTAACTCTATTGTTTTGATTTCACAAGTTATTAAAGTTATATATATATTTTATATATTTATATTACATTTATATATTTAATTTATATTTATATATATAAATATATATACATATGTAGATGAACAAAATATCTTTATTTATTTATTTTAATATGGAGCTGAGGATTGAACCCAGTGCCTCACACGTGTGAGGCAAGCCCTCTACCACTGAGCTACAGCCCCAATCAGCATTTTTATTTTTTATTATCTTTTCTGTCTTTTGTTCAGACTGTGCACTTTATAGAGTTCTATCTTCTAATTTACTGATTCTTTCTCATATCCCCCACCATCCTGCTATTGAGCCCATTTACTAGACTTCGATATGTTATGTTTTTCAGTTCTAAAATTTCTGGGTTTTCTTTATATCTCTTATTTCTTTGTTGAAACTTTCTATTTTTGGAGTGAGGCATTCTGTCTTTTCACTGGTATCAAGTATATTCCTAATTTCTCTTAAAAAAAAATCTATCAAGACTGCCTTAAACTGTTTGCCAGACAATTTTAACTTTTCTATATTCTTGGCATTTGTCATCTTTGTATTTTTTTTCTTTGAGATTTTTCTTGTGTGAATGACTCTAAACCTGGATTTTTCAAATTATGTTATTAGATTCTGTATAGTATTAAATTTTCATTTTAGGTATTTTTCTTATATACCGCTGTGGCAGGGGAAGGGGCAATGTTACATTAGGGTGGGAGGTGGGCAATTTGGTCCCCTACCCGTCTCCATTGACATTCTGGGAAATGGAGATGTGTCCCTAGGTGACAGTGAAAATGGATCTGGCTCCCTTCTGGACCTCTGACATCATCCCAACACTGTTAGGGATTTAACACAGGAGGAAGTCTAAGCTCTTTGCTGGAATGGAAAGGGTGGGACTGAGTTTTTTTCTTTGGTGTTTGCATGGAGTAGAGCTGCTTTTGTCTAAAAGTTTTCCATACTGCTTTCATTGCCCTTTAGTTAAAGAATGCAGACTTTTGTTTGAATGTTTTTTTCTACAGATGTTGTTTTGAATTGCAAACTTGTTAAGCATCAAATCTTAGAGGAGGCTAAAAGCAAACCCATGGGATTCACCAACGTATTGTTCTTTGGATCCTGAGTTCCCTAGCTGGTTTGCTTTCTTCTCTCTGTCTTAGAGTCTTCTTATGTTTGTTTTATATACAATGTCCAGGTTTTACAGTGGCACATAGCAGAAGAATGGAAAATTTGTCTTTATTGCTGCTGCTTATTGTGGGTCATATTTTCCTGTTTATTTGATACTTTTTGTTTGAATACCATACTTGGTGATATTTAATTTTCTTGGTTCTTGGATATTTTTTATTCTTGCACATATCCTTGAGTGTTTTAATTTGTTTGGCTTGCTTTGTTTTGTGGTTTTTGTTTGTTTTGTTTTTTGGACTTTTTAAAGTTTCTTGGAAATAGTTTCAGCCTTTGGGGTATTACTTTTAAGACATTCTAGTGAGGACGATATTAGTGCATCATCTAGGGCTAAAAATTGTCTATTTTTATGGAAAGACCCTTTTGTGTATTCTACTTAAAAACTTGATTTTTCTCCACCTTGATTTTTCCATCTGGCTAATGGGAATAGGCACCACTTGCAGCTCTGTCTAATTCTGGGTATGTTTCTCTCTCACTGTTTTGAGTGTACTTTTTCTTAGCTTCAGAGAGTTCCTTCATGGACATGTGTAGGTAGTTCTCAGCCAAACACTCCAGGGAATCCTCTGCTGGTGTCCAGAATAGCATCTCTCTTCTATCTCATACTCTGACTTGCAAATCTAGCCACATTGGTCTCCTTGGTCTCTGAGCTCTATCTCCACTACTCAAGGATTCTGTTGGTTCTGCCTGGAAATTCGGACAAGGCAGTAAGATATGACAATGGTGGGGTTCACCTTGTTTGTTTCCTATACCCCTGGGGTCACTGTTTTTCATGGACTAATGTCACAGTGAAAACTATTGTTTTATGTATATTTTCGTTTATTTCAGGAGGGACGGCAAATCTGGATCCTGTTATTCCTTTATGTCCAGAAGCTTAGAATCTGTTTCTGATATCTGCAAAATCCATGACTCGAATACACCATCTTTACACCTTCTTCTATCTCAATTTTGGTCTGATTCTGTGCTCTGAATTCAAGCCTGTGAAGCAGATATGGTCTTGACTACCCTTTAACATATGTGGAAACTTAGTCATATGGAGTCTTTTAAAGATGATACCTAAACAGAATTGCTAAGTGCTAGTTAGTGTTCTAAGTCAACAATCCCTTATCTGTAACCCTTGGAGTCAGTTTTGCATTTCCTATTTTAGAAAGGCACAGTACCAAATATAACCTTATACTTGAAGCTGGGTCTAAAGCAGCACTCTGCAATCAAATACATTTTCATATTTCTGTATCAAAATATGAATATTAACATTGAGTAGGATAAATAAAGATTATACATAGCCTGTTTTCAGTTTAAGTTTTCCTGTCAAATAAGTTTCTCAGTTCCTGTCTTTAAAAGAGCACAAAAATTCTTTATATTTTCAACAGTTTTCGTTCAAGAATTTTTCATAAGGTTTGTGTGTATGTTTTCATTTAATCCTCACACTCAAGTTGAAATAGGCAATATAATTATGGACATTTCACAAATGAGGGAAATGAAGCATTCATAGTTAAATAACTCGCCTAAAGTTACACAGTCAGCAAGAGATAGAGATACATCCAGGATTCAAGTCTATACAGTACATCCTCAATCAAGGATCTTACCCAGTTACTTCTCCTTGAGGAGCCTCCAGCCAGGGAAATCGTGGGAGTCCTGACTCCAGGACTTTTACTGGCCCATGACTTCTTGGGGACTAGGTTAATTTTCATTAGAGATCACACTCTGTGTGCCCCAAGATCTAAGTACATGTATTTGGCTTGGATCCCAGGTGGATTCTGCCCATACTGTGATATTCTTATATTTACTTCAGGTAGAAACCAGGTGCTTTGGACCCTGTTCTTACCTGAATTTTGAATCTGATGGAATCTCAACTCGAAGTCTAGCATTCCAGATTACTTAGTGGCTATCCAACAGGCAAGTTGGATATTTCAGGGTGGTTTTTCACTGTATCCATATTGGAACATTGGCTTCTGATTGTCTTTGCTGAGGGCCCTGTTTGTCATTATTGATATCCCCAAGTGTCCCAGATTTCTCTTTAGAGTCTTCAAATCCACTTTTGGTAGTATAAATCATATCCTAAAGTGAACTTATAACTGACAAATAGAGTAATTAGGGGCCAAAATTGAGTCGAGTCTGTGTTTTCTTCCAAATTTTTTTTTTTTTGACTTCCCACCTTAGTGTACACAGCCATTTCCAACTTGTTCTAGCACAAGCACAAGTTACCCATGGGCTACATGTAGTCAGTCTTACCCTAAGTCTTCCCTAAATCTTTTATAGACTGAATTTTGTCCTGCCAAAATTCATATTGAAGCCACAACCCCAAATGTGACTGTTTTTGGAAATAGGCTCTATAGGGAAGCGATTAAGGTTTAATAAGATGAGAAGTGTAGAGCCCTAACCTGATAAAACAGGTGTCCTTATAAAAAGAGGAAAAAATATCAGAGTTTATTCTCTTTCCAAGCAAGCACAGAAGGACACAGTGGAAAAGTGGTCATCTATTGACCAGGAAGAAACCACATCTGCCACCATCTTGACCATGGACTTCAGAACAACAAATATCTGTAGCTTAAGCTAGCTAGTCTGTGGTATCGTTATGGTAGACCAAGCAGACAAATACCATGGAAGCAAGGTAGAACGACCTTAATAGGGATTCCCCAAGATATCTATAATTTGAGCTCTTAACCCCAGTAAATGGGGCAAGCTGAAATAGTTGGTAAAATTATCCCGATGTTTCCTTATTAATACATTCCGCTAATTATTTAAGCTCAGTTTATGCCTCTTTCTTTTACTGTGGCTCTCTCAAGAAGCTAAATAAACACCAGGAAGACTCTCACATGTCATATTCCTAGAGGTCTATCTTCTTCACAAAGCTCTAGTATTATGATTAATCCATATATAATACTATGTATTATTATTTTCTAAAGAGAGAAGTAGAGAACATGTGGACACAATTAAAATCAATTTTCTTTTGAAGAATTATTTAGATTTGCATAGGTAACAAGGAGTCCACATTCATCTTTAATCTTTCAACATTTAAAATTACATCAAAGGGTATATATTTTCCCCTTGTTTTCATTGTAACTACAAAATTTTAGTTTGGACACTGGCTTTTGTATCAACTCTTTTGCCATAATTTTATGTTTACACCTGCTTTCTTTCATTTAATGCCATTCTCCTAAAATTTATTCAATAAATATTATTTCCCTTTGGTTTGTCTATATCCTTCTAGGGTTTTTGTTGTTGTTTCTGTTTTTGGTACTGGGGATTGAACCTGAGTCACCTTGCCACTGAGCTACATATCCATCACTTTCTATTTTTTATTTGGAGATGTGGTCTTGCTAAGTTACTGAGAGATTCACTTAAGTTGCTGAGGTTGGTCTTGAACTTGCAATTCTCCTGTCTCAGCCTCCTGAACCACTGAGATTGTTTTTCTTTCTTTCTTTTTTCTTTTGGATGGTAATGCAGATAAAACTCAGAGCCTATGCATGCTAGGCAAATGCTCTGTGGAAAGAAGGCTGTGCCCTACTGAGTCACTCCACAATGTATAGAACATTAATTCTCAATCTGTGCCCAACACTGGGTTATTTCAATTTTAAAGCAGTAGTTTGCTACAAGTTACTCCAGTTTGAGAACAAGTGCTAAGACAGAATGACTCTATACCTTGTCTGTTCAAGAAAACAAACACCATTTGTCTAGTTCAATCGTAAGGTAAAAATTAATAAATAAATTAATTTTCTAATATAAATGACCACCCATGGACTTACCAAATTAAATCAGAAGCACATGGATGCATGGAGGTATTAAAGCTATATCAGAGAAACCAGGCCCATGTGTTTATCAAATATAACAGACCACCAAATGAAGCACTTAAGACCCATAAAAGAAGGGGCACCCCAAGACTGATTGAATCAACACCTCAACCTATCATCAGACAATTCAGTGAATGTGTCTTGAGAATAATAGGGGACAAACCTCCAACTCTCTGCCCTCATGCTTCAGCTCAGTTCTGTCTCCCTGCTTCATGTGGCCCACTTTGAAACTGCCTAGTTTCAGAACATGGTTTAGAATATTTTCCTTTCTCTAATAGTTTGCACCCTGAACTAGTTCCCTGGCTGGTGCATAATCCTATCTGACCACATACAGTGATCCTTTCATTTGTATTTTGCTCTCTACCTTTGCTCTCAGTTCAGTCTCCTAAACCCTTGTGGCCTGTGGTCACCTTAATCCTTTCTTAGCCTTTCTTCAACACACATGCACACACACACACACACATACACACGTGTATTTGTGTAAAGTGTAATGTGTGACATATTATAGATGTTAGAAATTAAGATTGGAATGGAATAAAAGAACTTGTGATAACTTCACCTGTGCCTACCAGGTGACCCACAAGTATTGGTGAATAGCAACCAATAAAAGTGTAACTTCTAGGGGCTGGGATTGTGGCTCAGCAGTAGAGCACTCGCCTGGCATGTGCAAGGCCTGGGTTCGATTCTCAGCACCACATAAAAATAAATAAATAAAATAAAGATATTGTATCCAAATACAACTAAAATATAAATATAAAAAAAATAATAATTAAAAAAGTATAAACTCTGAGTTATTGTTATTCAATAAATTATGACATTGTGGAAGCAAACAGATATGTCTGGTCTATGTTAATGGTATGTATCACTCATAACACTCTACCATTGAGCCACACCCTAGCCTTCCATCCTTAAGAAGGAGGAAAGAAATACTACCATTTTAAAAAAAATCTCTTCTACTCAAAAAATGTTAACAATCCTATATTCTGTCCACAAGAACACTTCTAGTTTCCCTCGACCTCTGAGCTGGGTAGAAGGTAGGAACCATCAGAAGAGTCATAGGATCAGGCCATGTGGGGTATACTATTGATGGTGAGCTTTCCCAACATTTTCAGGTAGAATTCATAATGCATCACTAGCTGTTTATTTTTGAACCATATGGGGGGCTGTAGTCTTGATTAAAATACAGATTTTTGAGCTGTCAAAGATCTGCAGAATCAGAGTTTGAGATTTATTAATTGACAACTTGAATCCTGAGAAGTCAAGTACCATTTCTTTACCATCTATTGGAGATGATGCAATGAACATGATAGTTGCTGAACAAATGTTCTGCTTGAATTTCCTTTTATAGCATTAATGTCAGATAATATAAGACCTATGTCTGTTTTAAGAATAAATGATGTATGTTATTTGTTTTCAAACTGAGTTTTAGAAGACTGTTAACTTACTCCTGCGTAGTTATTGCTGAAAAGTATCCTCTACCAGTTCACCACTATTGACAGTGACAAAGAAATTTGCTTCTCAATAATGTATTATCACGGAATGTGCAAGTGTTTGGAGGGTGGGGGCAAACAGTATTCTCTTCTAGACAACAATGCCTTGTCATAACCTTGACATGATGCACATTAATTTTACATTATGCCCTGTAGTCAATTAAAGCTCATGGTATTACCTCCTCAAAAGGGCTGAAAACCTCTGGCACAGGCTCAGGCATGCTAAGACTGTGCCTACATCACCTGTCTCTTACTGATCTGTTAACAAGAGTGGCAGCACTTAGATTGAGAATCCCTGACATATTTACCTCTCTGGCTTCCATTTTAATGAGCATTTATTTAGCTTCCATTAGGCAACATTTCAGTAAAGTTATGAAGCCTGGCTTTAACCTAAACCTTCTGACTTCTTTTTAAGAAACAATTTTACATGTCTAGATTTAATTGTAACCTAGGAAACATACAGTATGAGGAATTTGAGAAACAGCAATGACTAAATTTCTAAGGCTAATAGTAAATAAGTCAGCCTCATGAAAAAAAAAACTTGATTTAGACTATGTTTATCTGCCAGAAGCCAAAATTTCTATAGTTAAATATAAGATAAAATAGGTAATTTGGTCACTCACACCTAAGTCCATATCATATTTGTTGAAAAATAGTAAAATAAGTAGTAACAGATACTTGGTAAAAGAAAATAGTTAATATTTTACAAAAGTTCACCCCAAATAAATTAGCAGTTTAGGAGATTATAGTACTATGTGGTTTCCCACCAACCATCCCAAAGATATTTTCTTTAAATATCTTGTTAGTTAAAAGTGCAGTGTAAAGTATCAAGGATTTCTGATTGGAACATGACATTTTATAGTCATGAACCAATAATTTCTCAGAATGAAAGAGAAGTGAAAAAATACGACTATTACAAAAACCCTATTTAGTCATTCCAGTGTCAAGTTAATATGGTACAACAGCATTCCATTTGTCTGGTATGTTTTATCATGGATGTTTCTGCTATAAATGTGTGCTGAATCTTTTTGTAATTCATCTACAGGCAATGCATCGAGAGCATGGCAAAATCTTGGGGCCACCTTTGTGGGCTGTTAGCCTGGGAAGAGGCCCGATGACTCCTCAAAGAGCAACAGAGGTGGCCATTGCCTCCAAATGCATTTTAGCCTGTTTAAGAGACACTTCAGGAAATAGAATTCTTCTTGTTCATGAAATAGAGTTCTTTTTTACTTTTTTTTAAACTGATGAGGTTGTTTGTGTCTATATTGGATGTGCCAGATGGAAAGGTTTACTCATTAGAGGCAGCTGTTTTAGCAAATTACCTCACTACAGCATAATGACAGAGTTACAACAGACTATTGAAGAAAATCCTTTCTCTTCCCAGTGAGATCATGAAAACTAGAAACAATTTCAGTGTGATTTTTTATTTACTTTGGAAATGGTTCAGTTGGACACATGGGTGAAAAGATGAAGTATTTTCTATACATGTTTCATTCAATATTTATATATAACGGCACAAATATAAGATATCGATTTACAATTTGATTCCTCTTTCAACTAATGGATTCATTATCTTTGGCGTATGATCTCATTAGTTTCTTAAGTATGAATGATTCTACTGGGAAAGATTTTTCCCTTTATAATATCCTATTTCAAATATACATATGCCTTACTCACAATCATAGAAGCGTCTTTGACATGGGAGCCTCACAATTACAGCATCACTCCTGAGATGCTTATAACGGGCACTCTCTCACGCAGGGCTCCTCGCCTGACAAATTCCTTTAGTTCTTCAGGGAAAATTTTCTCAACAGGATGCAATAAAGGCCTGCTTTATGGTGAATTTCCACTGTTGTATGGAGAATTTTAACAAGGATATGTGTGTGTGTTTATATGTACATAAAGAATATTATAATTCATAAATCAGACAATGCTTGTCTCCCTCCAGGATTCACATCTTACAGTTCTGATCCTTCAATGTGATGATACTTGGAGAAGGAACCTTTACAGGGAATCAGTTTATGAGAGTAAAGCCATGATAAGATTAATGCTTTTATAAGAAGAAACTGGAGAGAGATTGCCTCCTTTCCCTCTCCACCATGTAAGGAAACCAGAAAGAGGACTGTCTTTATGGGCGTTACTCTTTGGGGCTCCTGTGCAATAAAATGATAGGACTTTTCCAGGAAGCTTGGAAACCCTGGTAGAGTAGGCTTTCTGGGATGTCAACACATGAGAAGAACACTGGCTCACTACACCTTCAGAAGCAAAGGAGGTGGGGCAAAATCAAGTAAGCCACAGAGGCCCTCTGCAAATCAGATGTTACATAGTGGACATCCCAACACATTCCAGAGTGATGCTTATTGCTAAGTCTTTCACTTTCCTTTTTTTTCACATTCTCTTAAATTATGAGACATCAGAGCCTGCAGGGCTGCTGTAGGAGCCATCCCTATGGTAATGGTTATCAGAGACCAAAGTGGAATAAAGAAGAAAATGTGGCTTCCAGACCCAGTGATGACCAGGATTTAAAAAAGAGGTAAGTGCCCCTGCCATATGCTAGCAAATGCTTCTGCTGGGACTATGAGCAATTCAGGAAACCGTCATATTTACTAGCAACTTAGAGTTTAAAGCAAATTTTCAAAATCCAAGGCAACTTTACATTCACTGGACCTAATACTTGGTCCTTTCCTTCCTAGCTTGGTCCTTCAGAAAGCAGGCCATCCATTCTTTTGGTTCCAAAACTTACGGAAGTGTTTTTGTGTGCAAAGGTTATAGCTGACATACCTCTCTGGAGACTTTTAGTTATGTCTGGTTCTAGGTGTCCCATTTAGGCACAAAGTAGTGGAGAGGTAAAAAGAGTTTCAGGAAAATCTGACTTGGTGAACAAGTTAAAGAAGAGGTCTTGAAGACTAGAGGTGATGGGCTGGTCACTACATGGCTCAAGCTGACTTACTTTCCTCCAATCTAGAATGGATATCTACTAGTTTAGTTAGTTACTAGTTTAGTTATTTATGAACAAAATTATTCATAGCACTTCTCAGAGTCCTTAATCAGACTTAGTCTGCTCTTGAATATTTAGAAAAGGTCTTCCTTAATAATACACAATAACTTTCATATTTTTCTTTCTTTTTTTTTGGAGACACTCTAGTATATCCTTCTTTCCTTCCTTCCTTATTTATCTTAGTTTAATATGTGGCTTGCTCAGATTATATTTCTGCAGTAGTTCACTATCTTCCTTAATCTTTCAATTTTGTCATCGACAGATTCAACCTCTTCTCACCTCATCCGTCTTCCAGGTTGTTAATAAATATACCAGAGAATAGCAGCCTGGTATTGATTGATCCCAAGGGAACTTTCCTATTAATCACTTCAATCTTAAGGTTAGCCATCCTTTCTCATTCTTTGTGTTCTAACCAATAACTACACTTCTTTCTATGTACATATTTAAAATATTCATACCATAATAGTTTTTTAAAAATGTTTTTAGCATTTCTCACAAACCAGAGCATCCCTAACTGACATGTATCTTGGAGTTTGAAACTATATGTGTACATAATGAGGGACTAGCTTGGATGGCCTCCTTATTCTAGGACCTATCTTTGCCTCAACTAGAAGCCAAACAGTTGGCAGGGTCTGTCTCAAAGAATAATAATTAGTAGATCCCATTAACCTGGGTCCCATTAGCACACCTAAGGTTGACTCTAATTATGGGTAGATTTCAACTGGGCTATAGTCTGTATGAGTGACTGTTAGTAAGTGATAGTATATTTGATTTGACATTCATCACACATACTGATGAAAAGCCTCAATCAACTTTCATGTAAGCACTCATATAAAAGCAGAAAGTTCTAAGCTAATGGATAAATATATCTATGAATGACACACTTATAAAAGCATGAGATTAAGGCATAGTATTGCTATTTTTGATAAGTCAAAATGTGGGACTTATATGTAGTGCTTTATTTTTTAAAGGTGTTTATTAAAAGTAATTCAATTTGTTCTCTTTTATAAGGCCACACACACTAAGTATTAGTAACAGAAATCTACAGACTCTCCAAAATAATATGTTAATTAAAAAAAAGCATTAAAACCAGTTTTCTCACGTTACATGCAGAGGTTATGTATACATTTTGGTATTACATGAAATCGTGTTGTTGCTAGATTGCATGATTGGATTCATATCATGGCAATGCTATGTTTTTCACCTGTACGGAGCTCCTGCTTGCTGGGTCCTGATTTGATAAGAGTCAGAAATCACAAGTTGTGTCACCCTGACCAAGAGACAAGGTGTCCCTTAGAGCCCTACCCACAAGTGGATGCTACAAATACTGTCTAATTCAAAGTCATTTTTGCTTTTTTTCTCTGAAACATAGCACTCCTTTGAAAGGAGATTTTTGCTCCATGTGTGTTTGCAGCTCTGACCTATTTATAATCTGCAGTTTATTCTAGCTACTAATAGTAGTATCATTTGGGGTACTTAGTAAGAGTCATAAAGATAAAGCACCCTCTCTGTCCAAATCTGCTCATTTTATAAAATTACCTGGCAGATTCCTCACAGTTATACTGCTGTGAAGTCAGTAGTGCTCATTGTTATATTGATAGCATTAATAATGGGCATCAAGTATTGAGGCTTATGCACTAAGCCACTGTACATAATTTCAATGTTCCTAACAGAATCTTATAAGCAAAGAATTGTTTTTCCTATTCCCTGTGTTTGACTATAATGAGGCATTGGAAGGTTTGATAACTCTTGCAAAATATGATATTAGTCCTCAGTGGGGCTGGGCCTGGAACCCTGGCTAGTTTGATTCTAAGGTCTTTCTATATATTAGAAAAGCCACCAAACCACTTGGGGTTTTCTAGAGATTAAAAAAAAAATCCCAACAACAATCAATGAGTTACAACAAATAATAGTATTTACTTTCTTTCTTTCTAAAAGTATCATTAGAAAACATTGACAATTTTTTCTCATGGAAATCTTTCTAAAATATATTACCTACTCTCTTGTATCATTTGGTCATACTTCTCAGGGCTGCCCCAGGGAAAGCATCACATCTGCTGGGGAAACCTCGGCTTTGGAACCAGCCAAATCTGGGCTTTGAAGCTGAGCTTACTGATTTACCAGTTGTGTGACCTTAACCAAGGATTTAGCCTCTTGGAACCTCAATTCATTTATCTGTGAAAACTGGAAACAATACCAGTAACTTTGTGGCTCTATTCTGACAAAGCAGTGAGATGATATATGTCAAGCCCCAAAAGGAAAATAACAATTACTCTCCATTATTGTATGTCTGAACTACAGTGATTATTTCCATTTGCCTTATGGATTCTTTTGTTCTGAGAAGGCAATTCAAAGAAAGGATCTAAGTAAGTGTCTAGTGGCAGCACTGGTCAGGGAGAAATAGATGTTTGTTTATTTTTGTGAACAGTCTGCTAAAGCAGCAACCAGCAGAAAACAGGCAGCCTCACTTTGGCATCACCCCC
>NW_026000026.1:87645774-87734578 GCF_001458135.2 Marmota marmota marmota
CCCCCCCCCCCCCCGTTTCAGCTCCTGTGTTACCTGCTCAGCCTAAAGCCAGCCAAGGGATTTTTATCCCAGATGTATGGGACTTGAGCTTCCCAGATGGTCTATACAAACACTGCTGAGTCCAGGACCCCCTTGTAGATATTTTTCTGAAATAGAGTGAGGAACAGGGGACTTTGGAGACCTGACCAGAGTCTCCAAAGGAAGTCAAGTTCAGGTTTGGGATGCACTCTGGGTCCACAGAGTCACAGCCTACTCTTATTTGCCAAAGAGGGGATCATGACTGTTGCTCAAGTTTTATAGCTCAGAGGAGAAACAGGGAAGGTGTGGGGTCCAGTCTCAGCATATCTATAATCTGTCTGTGTGACCTGGTTATAAATAATTGTGCCTTACTTTTCTATTCTATAAAATGGGCATAGTAAGACTCACATCACTGCATTGAGATGAGAATAAAAAGAGAGAGTGAGCATAAATGCTCGCTGAAGTATAAGTTGCTGAGACCATACGCACCTTCAAATCACGCATGCTCTATTTGATGCACTATCTTTTGAAGTGGTTAATTGCTTTTATAATGATATCTTCAACTATTTGAAAGCTAGAGAATAGATACAAAAGAAATTAAGTTACTTACCCAGGATTGCAGGCCTGCCAACCTAAGGTCAGTGGTTTAGCTGCAACCTGCTTTCTCACCCTGCAAACTGTAAATGTTCTTGCCAGAACAAGGAGACTCTACTGAAGCTATCCTTGCACACTTGTTCACCTGGTATGCTTCTGGTATGCATTTTCCCAGAACATTTGGTCTCTTTGTGCTGCTAATGGAAGCAGTTGCCTTACACAGATATCTGAGAACTTTCACTGTGGATCTCATTCTAGAGATCTGAGCCATAACCCTTCCCTCATCTTTCATAAATAGCAGTAAGCCTGGGAATAATTGACAGACACTTTAACTCTTGCATTTCCCCCAATTATCCTTTCATTTCCACAGTTCACTTGTCCTGCAAATTTACAGGTGACTGGCACTTCAGGCCCTAGATGGCTCAATGTGATGCCTTAGGAACTAACTCACCCACACCCCCTTTTGTGTGTACATGTGTTCTCATTTAATTAATAAGCTTTTTTTGGGGGGTACAGTTTTAGGTTCACAGCAAAATTAAGTCAAAAGTAGAGAGAATTTCTATATACGCCCCCCACCATCCCTACACATCCACCTTCATTTTGAAGCTATAACAATGCGCTTTCCTATGTTCTCATAGATGAAATGCTACTTCTCAATTGAACTGCCACAGCACACGCAATAACGAATCCATAACAATAGCTGTTGTACTGTACATTACTATTCTAATCATATATTTTATTGGAAGTCGTATACCTCTTAAGCCAGCATTTCATTTGCCTCCTTTGCCTTATGGAAACCCTGCCGCTGTGATGATGGGCAGAAGTAAAGCTAATGGTCTTTTCCAAATTCCTTCTTAGATTCAAAGCAAGAAAGAAAGTGTGAAAGAGAGAGAGAGAGAGAAATCACACAGTCATTTCCAGCCATTTGTGTTAAAATACAAAGAAAACAAGGCACATTCAAAAATGGTATGCCGGGCAGCCTCCATTAATATTTATTTTGGCATTAATATTGATAAGGAAGTACTTTGTAGCTGGGCTTTGTTGCCTCCCCCAATGTCCTCAAGCACCCTGTTATTCAAGCTGGTGGCCATTAGCTCGCGTCTTTCTCTGTACCCAGAGCCTCAGAGAGGCTTGGCGGGCCTCCAGCTCACTTATGCTTAAATGGACACTCAAGCTCCGACGGACACACAGCTAAATAGAGGCCAATAATTCAATACAGTACGACTGTACTGGGGCTGCTAGTAAATCCATCAAGCAGTAAATATCATCTGAAGCCAATGCAAGCTTTTATCTTTCCAATTTTTTTGTATGTCTGAGCGAAGCCCAGGCATTCAGCGAATCATGTAATTTATTCTGCAGTGCCAAGCCTGGGCTGTCTCAGACATCATATTGACTTTTTTTTTTTTCCATCTGTCAGGGGCAGTCAGCAGCCCTGCTATTGTGAGAGCGCATCACATTACATCTATTTATTTATTTATTTCCAGTGCTTCTTTGTAGCATGATTGGGCAAGAACGCATTATCTCAGATCAACGAATACTAAGAAAAGCATCTGAACATCATTACGACAGCATGTTAAACATTTGTCCTACCCAGTTTGTTAAATCAGCAAATGTATTTCCAGCAAATGCTTGTAATTGTTCATAAAGGGCTCCCTACTGCAGGATTTTACTAAGCTGAAAATATGGCCTGTTATTTTCTTTAGCTCTTTAGGTCAGCAGTGATGCCAATATATTGTAAATAATGCCGAACAGCTGGTGTGTTGACTTGACATGTGTGTGTGTGTGTGTGTGTGTGTGTATCTGTACACCACCACATACCTAGCAGTAGCTCTGAATGAGCACATGCATTTTGAGCACATGTAAACAGTTGTGTAGGTCAATATAATATAAAGAACTGTATATTAACTTCACAAAGTTAATAATTGGTTTGTGGTTTACAATGGTTAAAAAATATTTGGCTTTCTATCAATCAAAATTTGGACTCAGAATAAAGCTCTTTTGGTATTGTTGCTGTCTTCTTGAAAACTTAAAAAAGTGTAAACCTTAAATTTAAATATTCTATGTGACTCTCTTATTCTTCCTTCTCTGTGACATACAGACTGGGGAGAGAAACAAGAGGAAGACGGATTTCCCCAGAGTCCTCCCTTTGTAATGGGGTTTGGGACTGCCAGAGCCAGACACAGCCATCAGACATTTCATGTTTGGCTGATGACACCCCAGTACAGCTGCTTCCCCTAGGACATTCCCCAAAGCCACCAGCCCTTTCTAGAAAGCCAATCACTGTGCTTCTGAGATTCAGTTTGACTCTGGTGTTGACTTGATTTGAATTTGATTAGAATGTCCCACTCTGGAAGCATACATTACAGAAAAGTATTTTAGAAGTTTCTTGATCTTCTTTAAGTAAATATGCATCACAAGTATACTTTATAGAAACACCAATGCAGAATGTGCAAATGGAGCTGCATTGTTTGCTCAACTTCTTCCTAAAAACAATGTTTAAACAAAAGAAAAATGACAGCTATTTTTATATATGGCTATAAGTGAGATAATTAGTATTTTAAAAAGCAGCAGATTCAATCTTGTTGCAGGAACCTGACTCCTCCACATGTATGATCAGTTTGATTTTTTTTTATAATAACATCCTTTGGGTTTGTAAGACTTTGTATTCTTTGAAAAACAAAAACCTTGTAGGTGTATGTGATAGAAAGTATCATCCTGTGGACTTCTCATGAAAATGACTTGGTGTTTCATACTTCATTATTAGTGTCACTCCCTCAGAAAACATCAAATTTGTTTCCATAGCCACCTCCAACCAGGAGAATCTGCGTACACGTGAGTTTTATTCTGGCATTGGATAAAAACGTTGCTCACATCCTGGGTGTATAGTTAGATTCATTCTTCTCCTCCACATGGTAGAGAGCATCATTGCATATGTTCAATTTACTTTTATTAACCTCTAGTTAGAAAGTCCTGTGCAGTACATGCTGCTTTTAGTATTCCAAAGAGCAGCCACACTGTCTTTCTAAAGAAACACATTAAAAGGCAGCTCACTGAGCCATTTTCTAACACCTGAGAGCAATTAATGTAAGCAGAAACAGGAAACATCATCAATTATTTAAAATAAAATGAATATGTAATGTTGACCTTCTCCAACTGCCATCAGTTTTACACTTACACCTGAATAAACTCAGGGGAACACAAAACCCACACCGAACTTCATGGTGCAATCTGTAATGAGGCACTGGTCACAGAAAGAGCTGGTGGCTGACTGGGTTCAGTACTGACAAGGAGGTAGAGGAGCCCTGACACCTGATGAAGGGAGGTTGGACTTACAGCTGGATAAGTACATTTTGGGCCACTGGCTTCATGTCTGAGCTCTCTCTGCTACCAGTCTGTCCCAAACATGTTTACTTGTTTCCAATTTCTTTATTTTATATCCTCATCAACATGAGCAGAGGGATAACTTTCCTGTTAATACCTCTCTGAATATATGTGTGTGTGCACGTGCACATATATACCCTATCATCCATTTACTTATTTATATAAAGTCATTAGTCCTCTTTTATCCCTTTTTAGGGTTATCCTTTTCTATCCTGAAAAAAAATCAGTAAGTGGCAAATGTAGGCTGTGCTTCATTGGAAGCCCAGAGAGATGTGTTTATGTAGCTATAATAGCCAGTTGCTAGAATTAAATGAATCATCTGCTGTCGGAACAGAGGATTTTTTTCTGCAAATATGAAAGCTGAGACATTATCTAAGGGCAGTGTCACTGACTGGAGATTAGGGAGGTACATTAAGGGAACCTAGAGCTGATTACCTAATGAAATTGCTGTGTATGACATATGGCATGAGCAGGATTTGGCACAGCCATGACCAAAGATTTCAGAGCAAAGCTTATTAGACACAAAGTACAAAAAGTCCCTTGTGGCTGTTTGAGCTGAACAAGGCCTGAAGTCTTGGTGTCTATTTTCCCTCTGATTTGAGTTAGTGATTTTAAGAAAACACAGAGGGCTTCATGCAGAAGCACCAAGCTTCTAGTGAGGTCATCCTCTTAGGATTCTCCTATAGATATTCTGAGACTTTGGCAAATGGTCTCAGTTTGTAAGTTTCAGTCATGACTACAAAGCCAAAGTTGATAATTAGTTTCTGGGACCAGAGTGCTCCCAGGGCTATCCTCAGGTTGTTAGTGAGTTTCTTCCTGATTTTCTATCATAAAGCTTTTATCTTGTTTAGGAAGTTGTCCATTCATATTGACACAGAGTCTAACCACAAACAGATTTCACCAGAGAAGCTTAAAAAAAAAAATCAAGGGGAATCATTTGCTAATTCTCTCTGCAGAAAGAAAAGAAATACATTCTTTATGTCTATCTTCATAATTCTATGGCCAAAAAGGCTTTGCTTCTTTCAACATGGCATTATACATCTTAAACTTTAATGTGAAAAAATGGCTTTGGGGAGAGAGCAAACACGAGGAGTGCATTTTCCAGTCCCTTCTTTATTACCTTTATTACCAGATGTCCCTTCACACACACAAAAAAAGAATTAGGTTTAAGGAATCTGTGCCAAGAAACAGAGTTAGGAAAGGGTAAACAAAAGTCACAGATTACGTTAAACTATCTCTTTTTCAGAAATTCCTGATTAACTAGTCATCTGTGCCACCGACAGGGCAGGGACACCAGCACTGCTGTTATGAATCACCCTTGCTGTAGGTGGAAACACAGCTGCCTGGTAAGTGGTGGACTCTCCAATATCATAAAACCTAGTCATTGCAGTGAAAAACCCTCTACAGTGTTCATATTTGGGCATGAATGGTTAAAAAGAAAAGCACAATTCTAGCTTAGTTTGGTTGGAGAACAGAGAATAAATATGTTAGAAACAAAGGATTATAAAATGCATGATTCTGGGTATTTGGGGAGTTTGATTTGGGGATAAACAAACAAGAAAGTTATACCTCATTTCAAATGCTATAGTTTGTAATAAAACTTTCTCATAGATTTTGTGTTGCTCAAAGCTCCAGAACCCAGAAAATTTGCAACTAGAGAGAGGAGCATTTCCCTGGTTGTAGAACCTCAAACAGAATTTTAAAGGACTTATTAAATGAAAACTCAGCTTTTAAACTGCTGCTATTGTAGAAATCTCTGCAGAAACCATTATTCAAAAACCTAATTCCTGAGACTCTGCCCTTGAGTCATGGCAGAGAGCAACTGTACATGGAGAGACTAAGAATTATTAGTTGTTTTCAAAGTCTTGCCAGTGCAGGCATGTACGTGGAAGGCGTGACGTGAGTTATAGACAGTTATAGAATAGTGAGGGATAGCACTAGGATGGGACGAAGACATTTCCCTTAGTCACACCAGGGAAAAGGCTCTCCCATACTAAGAAGATGTTGTAAAAAAATCTCTTGCCAATCAGAGCAGAGGCTGATTGAAGACTAAAAGTAGGCTTGGTCTTAACATCAGAGAAAGCAAGACTAGGTAATAGGGAGATGGGGTGGTAGGGGTATTATGGATAGAAGCCAGGCATATTTGCTCTCATTTTATGGAGGTGGCATCATGCGCACATGCACGTGCACACACACATCCTTTATATGCCATTTAGATTTGAACTTTCTGTGATGAATTTCATCCTGTAATATTTTCTTCATCATAGTCTTTGCATCACATCTGTATATTTGTTTTTTGTTGTTTTCGAAAAGATGCCATTAAGTTTGGAGAAGGTGTCCAGCTCCTTCAATAATACTCCTATTTCGGGAGTTTACATTCCTAAAATGTATTCTGGTTGCCAAAATTAACCTTGTCAAGATGAAGGCCTCCTAGACTGGGGAAAAACACAGGCATGTCAAGGTCCTCAAAGACAACCAGATCCAAAGTCAAACAGTGGCAGGGCACTACGAATCTTCTTGCTTTCCATCTCCTTCAGTTGTTGGGGACTGTAGGCTCCATTGTGCCATCATCTTTCCCATGAGTGTCATATTATGCAACCAAACCACTTCTGAAAGCCTTTGCAAATAGGATGATAAATTGCACATTTCACTCTTTGTGTATAAAACACAAAGCTATATTCTCTCAAAACCACAACTAGGAACATTTCAGTGGATGAGGGATTTTTATATATTATTGGTAGTGAGGATGAATACAGCTATATATGTTCTATTCATTCTCATATTAACTACCTACTAAACTGCTACAGTTAGCTCTCTTTTCAAAGTAAACTTTAGTTATTGTCAATAAGTGATGCTGTCTTTATGAAGTCCTGAGTCAGAGGACTTCTCTACGCATGGAAAAGTCTTCTAAGAGAGAGAGGAATATGTATGGAAAGACACTGCGGAGCATACTCTGTCAGCATGTGTTGGAAGGATGGGGAGAAAGCCGTGTGGAATAGGGGGCCTCAGACACAGGGGCAAGATGAAGGGTACAATAGACCACATCCAGCCTTGTGAAGTCCAAGTCAGACTTTGTTCTGCAAAATTACAGCAATGGGAAATGCTTAAATGATTTCAAGCCTCGGCTGAGGGAAAGGCCCATCTATTAATAGGTCATGGTCATGGATTGAATGGGGGGAGGATGAAGAAGAGAGAAAACTGTCCAGATTTCTGGCTTGATTAGAGAGATATATGGAGTCATTATTCACTGCAATAGAAGACTAAAAGTAGGCTTTTGAAGAAAGTTCATGACTTTGGTTTTGGATGTGATGGATGGCTTTGGAGTGTATCTAAGTGGAGATGCCAAGGGGGCAGTTGGAAAATAATGAAGAATATCAATCCCCATAACACACAGAGTTACACATCATGAAACTTGCTAGACAAAGAAAAATTCTTCAAATGACAGAGTCATAACATTTTATTTGACAAATACTGTGTGTGCTTTCAAATGCATATCAGCCCTCCTTTCACTAACCCCTTTGAAGGCTGCTGACCAGGAGGAGGTCCATCCTCTCCCTCCCTACTTTATTTCACTAGCCCTCTCAACTTGAGTTTCCTAGGACTCTGTCCTCCCTTGCATACCTCAAAGAATTTCTCAGATTTTTACCTGATAAAAGAAAGACTGTGATTTTGAAGAAAATGAGGTGAGGTAGTTGTCAGACTTTTGGCTGCTGAAGGTTCCCCTTTATTTCCTTACAGGATGAAGACACTCAAAAATCTTATTTTAAACATTAGATTTGACCTTATTTCCCCACAACAAGCAAACTACTTCTGATGCTCAAAAGGGAGAATTTGTAAGTCACCTGCATTCGGGTGGGGTAATTGAAGCCATGGCCATGAATGAAGTTGCCTAAGATAGACCAGCATGGAAGGAAATAGGGTGCCTCTTAGAGTCCACTACAGTTTTAGCCCTTACTATGAAATGTCTCAGTCATTCAATGGATTAGAGATAATGTCTGCATGCTAAATTTTCCCTTTATTCTAGTTACTAGAATCATATGATGTGAGCTATAACCTTGATTATATGATTTTTTAGAAGTGTCAAACTACATATGTATTTCATCAAAATATGTTTTTTATATCTTGGTTTCCCATTTAAGTGAAAATGAGGAAGCATACAGCTTCTATTAGATCTTTTTAAAAGAGAGGTCTAGATATTGATATATCCAAAGATTCTATTTCACATAATATGATAACTTCAAACAAATTGAAGATTTCACTGCAAAAAAAAAGTATCTCTTTTCCTCTCTGTTGAAACTGCATTTATAAAATAGAAACAGAGAACATGGGTAATCTAAAAATTAGATAATCCATTATAGAATAATCAAGAAGTGACTGTATATGCAAATATTAAGGATTTTATACATCATTACCCATCAAGACTCTTCTTTGAGCTTCTCGAAGCACACACTCTCTTCCCCACACATACCCAGAGAAATGTGAAGATTCCCTGGAGAATCCTGAAAATGACTTTTCACAGAAGCAAATAGTGACAGCCTTATTGGTCTTGGGAAGCAGATGCTCTGTGACTGGGGGCTAACCACATCCAAAGAACCTCTGCTGTAAACAAATCACAGCCCTCATCCAGTCACTACTGGAGTTGGTTTTAGAACTGGGCATACTGAGACATGTGTGATGTGGTTCTCCATTTATATACCACTTGATTTCCATCTGCCAATGATGGGTTTTGTCAAAGGGGCCTCTGAAGACCCTTCAGGTCTGGATGTTGTCTGGTTCTAATAATCAAATGTGGAGGAAGCTTGGAACACTCTAATGAACTCCTGGATAGTTTAGACCAAATGAGCTGCCCTCTTTTAACCTCATGTTTAGTTATATTTGACCTCCCATGTTTGTGCAGCTGCCAGCTGAATTAGCCCATTATGTCTCTAACATGGTCACAGTCTGACTGGTTGATATTAATTTCCATCTTAGAAAATTAATTGTGATGTTAGGATGTTAGGATAACTAGGCAATATCCAGAGCTACTTTTCTCTGATTACTTGATCTAACCTGTAGTCATCTTTTTATTCTTGTTTTTGTCTCCATTCTTTCCATATTGCCTTAATTTAAAAAAAAAACTGAAATATTACTTTTCTCAAAAACTTGAACCATATTTCAAGTTAAGAGAGCCAAAAGAAAAACTCATTGACATGCCATTTTAAGCTCTCACTGTAATTTCAAAAGCATTTTAAAAGCTTTGGATTCTCTTGATCTCATGGACAAACTATTCTGAGCTCCTTGAAAATTCCACAAATATTCTCCTTAGCAGTATGTTCATTCTATCAATTCTTCTGGGAGTGTCCTTCTGCCTATTTCTGACTATCAAAACTCAGCCTACTCCTTCAGTTTCATCTCAAACATTGTCTATCTGTGAACCTCTCCTTACCCACCTTGCAGAATTAATTTCCCCTTCTGTGACTGGATTCCATTTACTTCATATGCTCTTCCCTCTTGCAAACTTCTTATCATAGTTTGAGGTGTTTTATATTAATTCTACAGTGATGGTTTCCCCAAGTAGAGTATGGGATCTTCACAGACAAGATTGATGTCTCATTTATCTCTGAATCCTCAGCACCTAAATCAGGGCTTACGGAAAAGCAAATGCATTGAATTAGTTCTGGATCCCAAAATGCACTTGAGGAAGGGGCTGGAATTCTGTTCTCATTTGTAATGAATTCTATCAGAAAAATGAATGAATGAATCTTCCATGAGGTACTTCCAGACTATTATTTTGTGGAAGACATTTATCATCAAAACATTTTCATTATCTATAAAATGATTTCAGGAGAATGATTATTGCCCTTCTTCTGATTTTTCCCTACTTCTGGACACATTATCTTTTGTATTTCTTAGCTCCTGTGAAGTAAGTGGGATGATGTGACTAATTCTGGAAAATGATTTGCTAAAGGAAAAAACATACATTGCTTCCTACCCACACATTTAATTGTTGGTGAAAAGTCCTTGAAGTTTTATTTTCCTTCTATCACAATAACTACAAGCATTCAAAAGGTGATCCCTATACAAATGTAAGACCCTGATTAAGTAACATACAAACCACATTCTTGCCCCTAAAATGCACATATAGTTGGATTAAGAAATAAATCTTAGTTTTATTTTGTTTTTCAACCACTGAGATGTCAGGCACAGATATCAGCCAAATAGAAATCCCTTTGGCTAAGAAAGGTCCTTGCTTCCACATTGTCTGAGTTTCTCCTATGATAAGATTTGAACTGGTTTTTAAAATTTGTAGAATTAATACATGTCTTCGGTAGGCTATTAACCAGCATTTCTGTTTTTCTGGGAATGTCCATATCCATATCAACTATCAAAAATTCAAATTTTAGGGTGTAACTCAGAGGTAAAGCACCCATGGGATCAATATTCAGTACTGAAAAAAAATTCAGATGTCAGGGCTTCAACCAAGTCCTAATGAATCACAGTCTTGGGAAATATGGCCATAGACTCTGTATTCTCAAAAGTCTTTTCACTGTTCTTGTAAATCTCATGAGGAACTATGTGTCTCTGGTTGAGTTGAACTAAATGAGAATGTCATTTCTGAGGGCAGTATGCCTATCTTGTTTAGTTCCTGGCCCAGCACCCAGCACAAGGTCAGCAGATGGAAGGAAGATAATAAATGAATATTTGTTTGGTGTAGAATAGAGGACTAGAATTTCTGTCTTGACTCAAAAGACATTCCATGAGGACAAAATGACATAATATATGCAAAATAACTTTGTGTTCAGAAAAGGACTACAACATTACACCAAACCACACAGAAAAACCGATCATTTAACCAGTATTGTTCCCTTTGACTCACAACGGTTTTTCTGAGCTAAAGCTCATTGACCACTATTTGTGTGCTGAGCACTCTTCCAAAGGCTTCCACGAATTGAACATCTTCTCTTCTCTTCTCAAAAACTCTTTGAGAAACAGACCGCTACTTTCCCCCATTTTACTGATGAGAAAACCAAGACTCAAAGGTCCTCCAGGCAGTAAGTGCTAGAGCAATGGTTCTTAAACATTAGTGAGCACCAGAATCACTCAGAAGGTTCCTTAAAACACAGATTGCTCAGCACCACTGCAGAGTTTCCAATTCAGCAGGTTTGGGCTGGATCTCAAGAATTTGCATTTAAAATAAGCTTCCAGATTATGCTAATACTCTTGATCTGGACCACAGTTGGAGTACCACTGTGTTAGGGCTAAATTTGCACTCTGAAATTCTGACTTTTGGACCTCTATTATTAATTAATTTTTCCCATTTTACTATGATTCTAGGCCTTAGAGAATATACACTCATTTAAAAAAATGTTTCTTTTTCATTTATTTTAATTGCAAATAGTAAGTATATAGAAAATCAACATCAACTACAATTAGACATTTATTATTTTTCATCCTTTTTTATTGGTCACTATAATTATACACAAATAGTGGAACTTCTTGTTGTATCATGCACATTTATTATTTCTATTTTAGAATTGGAAAATGGATTTTTTTTCCTTTTGGCATTCTTTTAGGTAACTACCTTTGCAAGATTGTTAAAATCTTATTTTTGGAAGTTGAAAGCAAGAATCTTCCCTGGGTAAGAATCCTAGCCAAGAGTTTCAGCTTTATTAGCTGCATGTGGTGTGCCCTCTTGGTAGGATGCCTTTAGCATGGATGTGTTTTTTTCCCCTTAACTTCTCTATGTATCTCAGTTATGAGAAGTTTTTATGTTATATGAAATTAAGGAGACATTAGTAAAGTGATTTTTACCAAAAAAAAAAAATTGGAATTCCTCCCTGTATTCTCAAGTGAATATAGTCAAATTAGGTTTATATCATGTTTTCTCTTCAACTAAAGGAAATAACTAAATCACCACTTTGTTAGGTTTCCATTACTTTTACAAAATATCTGAGATGATCAACTTGAAATAAGGAAAGGTTTATTTTAGAAGTTGCAGTTCATGGTCACTTGGCCTAGATTGCTAGGTACCTGTGTCAGCACAGTACATCATGGCAGAACAGGAGGTCAGTTCATCTCATGGAAGCCAGGAAGCAAAGAGAAAACAGGAAACGCTTGGGGGCCTAACATCCCCTTCAAGGTCAAATCCTCTCCCCCACAATGGCCTAGCTTTTATCCACTAGTTCTACTTCTTAAGGATTCCCCTACTTTCCAACAATGCTGAGCTAAGGACCAATCCTGTAACATATGGGACTTTGGGAGACATTGCAGATCCAAATTATCACAACTATTTAATGAATAACTTCTTTGTTTGCAAAAGGAACAAATAGTCGAGATACAAATTTGAGATAACCCTTCAGATTTAAAACCTACCAGTGGGCCTTTGTGTTTTACAAATGTCACTGAACTTACACCAAATCCAACTGCCAAATAGAGTCTGGTCTGCCTTGCCATGAGTGTCAAAGGACATTAATTCCCACACAATTATATGGAACTCCTTCCACATCAATGTTGAATCAGGCCTTTATTGTTTGTAAGCCAACATGAATGTACACATACTCCAAACTCCGCATTTATGCCACCACATATAATGAAATCAAATCATTCTAAAATAACAAACATTTACATAATTAAAAAAAAACCAAAGGCAGTTATTTTGTTTAACATTTCTCACAATATGCTATTACTCAGTATTGGACAGCAACCTTCTGATAATAAAAGATATTCTGCTCTTATGTCCTAAGCCATACTCTGCAGTGAGCAAAAACCTTCAAATAGAGCTTCCCTCATGTCCTGAACCAGATCCTAGAAGGCCTGTCTGATGCCAACAGATGACCATGGAGCTGACCATGGGCAAGCCTACTTAGAACACCTACTAGCATGCTGCTGTATAGGCGAAGGCAAAAAACTCTGCCATATAAAGTGATTTGGGGAAAACTAATTTTTAATCAAATCAAACTAGAAGTATAGGATGTAAAGTCAATTTTTTATAGTTTCATTTATATCCTGTATCACAGTTGTTGCAAAAAGAAAAAAAAATGAACTTGTTAAAACTGATTTCCACAGCATTTTTAACTACAGCTTCTTCTAAAAGAAGAGAACAAGTTTTGTTTTTTTTTACTACATTGCATTTTTTAAAATTTGTTCCTTTTAGATACACATGACAGTAGGATGTATTTTGAAATACTATACATACATGGAGCATAACTTATTCTAATTAGGATCCCATTCTTGTGGTTGTACATGAGGTAAAATTACACTGGTTTTCTATTCATATAAGATCATAGGAAAGTTATGTCAGATTCATTCAACTGTCTTTCCTATTCCCTTTGTTTGGAAAAGGAATGAACAGTCACCCCCCTTTCCCTTCATTCTCCTTTGTCTAATCCAATGAATTTCTTCTTCTCTAACCCCCAGAAGCAAGTTTTAAGAAGATATAATATGAAAAGAATTACATAACTGATTAATGTTATATATTGGAATCTAAAAATGTGATTAATATTAAGAAGAAAAACAATTTGAAAAATTTTCACAATCAACAGGACTAACTTTATACTTAACATTCTCTAAATACCCAAAACTGAAACAAAACAAAACAATACATTTTTCCTTTGTTTTACTCCTTTGTTTAAAGTTCACAATTCAGGGGCTCAAAAACAAGTAAAGCAAAATAAATAATACAACAATGACAAAAACTAAGTAACAATAGCAGTAAACACTGAATGGTAATGACTTGAAATTCTATTTGCAAAACCATTTCCAATGTTTAGAAAGGATTAGAAATTGCCGATGACACAAAAATATAAAAATCAAAAGAAATATAAATGACTTATTATCACAAACAATTCTTATAGTCAATGCATTTGTTAAGTGCATCAGACTGATATTTCCATGGTAAGAAAATAATTGCTGAATCTGTAAAAACAACACTATTGAGCATTGCCAGGGACCTTACTGCAGTTGAAGTCACCTGTGCTAGAAAATCCCTTGCTATAGACATTGCATAGTTATGACTGCATTCAACTGCAAGTGATGAAATTCCCTAACTCAGAAGTTTAAACTTGTCAAGGTTGGTGTGCCTCATGAAAGAGGAAATGTAGGGTAAACAGCCCAACAGCAAGTCTTGGCTCAATGGTGCAATCAGAGCACCAGATTTACAACTTCCTGCTCTATCATCCTCAGTTTAGGACTTTTGTCTTCATACATAGAAGATGGCTGTTGTACTTCCAGGCTTTGAGTCTTTGTTCCAGACAGAAAGAAAGTGAAAAAAAAAAGTTGTGCTGTCTAGTGAGTGTTTTCCTTTTCACTTGATAATGAATGTCTGCCCTGGGGTTTCCACAGATGCTCAATGGCCACGATTATGGTTCATGGCCACCACTAGATGTTAAGGTGATTATGTTAGTCCTTCTGCCTGCTCAGTACTGGAAAGCAAAGGGAAGGGAAGCCATGAGTGGCTTTTGATTAACCAATCAGTAATGAGCATCATAATGCACTGCTCACACCCCTACTGGACAAATTTTAACTGGAGATATTTACTTTCTGGAAACTCCTGCTAATGATACCCCTGTGCAGGAATCTTTGGTTATAGGTATGCTCTTGAGGACAGCTTGGTGAGCAGCCCATCTTCAGCAGATAACTTGGCTAGAAACAAAACTTTTAGGGACACTCTTGCTTGGATACTCCTGCTGCAGTCATACCAGGGACAGCTGGAAACAATTGAATTAAACACTAATACACACCTAGAGCAGCTGAAGGCTAATGCTAATGCTCAGAGACATTGTAGCCTGAGCTCCTTCAGTGAATAAGATGATTCTCTATACAATAGAGTCAGTACTTCACATAATTAAGGAGAGCAATATCGCTTCTTTTCTTTCCTCTCATTCTTTTCAAATTGTTTCACCAAAGACCTGTCAGTTATGGAAGTGGGCCCACTGCTAAGCCAGCTACCCATTACTGACCTCTTCTTCAACTTCACAAAGACCCTGTCAGAGCTTTGAGATGAGTGTGAATAAGTATTTGATTAAATCCTTAGCTGAGTGCACTCCAACTCCTCCGTTCCCATCTGAGGGAGGCGTGTTTTTATTCCCCAAATTGCATCATATCCCCCCAGTAACATATATAATTGCCTACCTGCTGCCTTGGGCTGGATTACACATGAGCTAAAGGACTCTGACTGATCTCATTCAAAGTCTTCCAGTAATATTTGTAATTTTTTGGCTGCCCAACGTGGGGGTCTTATTGAGTTAAGTTCTTTGCCTCCAGCAAAAGGGAGCTGTAGTTCTGGGGGAATATTCAAAATGCTAAACAACTCATATAGCACAAGCACAAACCAAACAGAATAACTTCTGGCCTGTATGCAGTTTCCATGCTTGAGCAGGAGCCCAGTCCTGAAGCAGGGCTCTCCCTTCTCCCACCCAAGGCAACTGGAGAGAGAATACATGACCTGGGTCTGTCAATTGGATCATCTTGCTAAGGGCTTTTCTGCTTTGTGTGGATGATGCAAAGGCAGAGGGCTTGTTTGAATCTATTTAAGCATTAGTAGTAGTGTCCAGTGGGGACAGTATCCAGTGGTGGTTAGGGATCCTATAGCCAGCCTACTATGCCCAACATTTGTTTGTCCTGGCCAAACTGTGCCTGCTGAAAAGATAATTGCAAGGCTTCCTGCCCTAAGTGTTCCGCAGCTTTCTTAGTACAAGTTAAACACTGAAACACACACTTAGAGCTCCCAGCAGCAAATATCAATTCTGAGAGAAGCTGCAGCCTGACCTCCATCAGTGGGTAAAGTCTTGCAGTACTTTTAGTACCTTAGTTCCTGCCATTTTCCAGTGTTGCTTCTCTCCTCCCATCCACTCTCTGAACTTCTGACACCTTCTCAATAAATTCCTTTTTTCTTAAGATAACCAGCCCTTGTCAGTTTTTGGTCATGCTTCCAAGAGCCCCGGCTGATCATTAACTGAAGACAGGCCTTGACTGTCTGCTTTATGCTCCCTTTCCCTTGGGCCCAACTATGTCTTTGCTCGGTTTTGGGAAGTAGGAGGAAGAGCCTCCTAGGAAGAGGGAAGACTGTCTTTCTGCTCCAGCCACATGATTTCTAAGAAAGAAAATTATTTCTCCCCACTTCTCTCACTTCCCCTTTCTTAGGAACTGTGAGCAAGGAATGTCTGCATTTTCACTCTGCAAATCTCACATCCTTTTTGGGAGACGTAACCAGAAGACTTCATTTGATGTTTCTGTAGAGTATGTCATTAATAGCAAATAATTTTGCTTTTGAGGGTGGGTTTGGTTTAAAAATATTTATCCAAAATTTGGGTATACTGGTTGAATTTCCCTTATCCAAAATGCTCAGGACCAGAAGTGTTTCAGAGTTCAGATTTTTTTTTTTTTTTGGATTCTGGAATATTTGCATATAAAAAATGCAATATTTTAAGAATGGGATCCAAGTACAAACATGAAATTCATTTGTGTCTCATATACCCCTTATGCACATAGCCTAAATGTAATTTTATGCAATATTTTTAGTGCACCAACATGTTGACTGTGACCATCACCTGAGATTAGGTGTAGAATTTTCCACTACTGGCATTGTGCTGGTACTCACTTTCAGATATTGAGCCAGGCACAGTGGCACATGCCTATAATCCCAGCTGCTCAGGAGGCTGAGGGAGGAGGATTGTGAGTTCAAAGATAGCCTCGAGAACTTAGCAAGGTCCTAAGCAACTTATTGAGACCCTGTCTCTAAATAAAATTTAAAAAGAGCTGGTGATGTTGCTCAGTGATTAAGCACCCCTGGGTTTAATATCAGGACCAAAAAAGAAAGTGTCAGATATTGGGTCATGTTGTGTCTTGGATTTTTGGGTTATTGATACTCACTCTATAGCATCTACTATGGCACCCAAGGAGTTGTTCTATCTCAACACTATTTTATTTCCATATACCCTCCCCTCAGGACAGAAAGGATATATATACTCCCTAAAGCTAAAGACAATTTGAAATAAGAAAAATAAAATTAAGGAAAAATGCACATAAGTATGAACTTGGCATACAAAGTATATGGCAAGAAATCCTACACATTTAGTATAAGTGAGCCACAAGTTCTACAAGTCACTCTTACATAACAAAGCCTAGTGTGAGATGCACATTAACTTCTCAAAATCAATTTAAAGATTTAGGTAATAGATGTTTCTTTAAATAGACTGGGCAATTTGTTTTCTTTTCTCCTACAACTAGATATCCCAAAACTACCAGTCCTAAATATTGTATGAGCATTTCCTGTCCTATAATCTCTAGTTGTCTAAACTGTCTTATAATCTAATGGCAGCACCTAGAAATAGCTATAAAAATCATGAACTCAGATTTCTTGTTTCGATGACCTCTCAGGTAATTTAGACATTCAGTCCTCCTTGGCTAGATTTCTTTGAGGCTTTGAAGCATCTAACAGATTAACATATGTTTTTTTAACCTTTCAATTCCATAAGTGTATTAAAAATGAAGTTGTTTGTAAACTGTATATATTTTTGTATTTAAGATCTGTTGGCTAAAAGTTAAAAGTTATTTGACTACTGAGAAGCAAAGTTGTTTTTTGAGAAGGTTGTAATTTAGTCCAAATTCCACCCTCATGGTGGAAATTGTTATAATACCCCTTTCTAGAAACCCACACCATTATTATGTCCATTAAGAGACCGAACAGTACGACACACATGCTGGTGATGACTGTGGGCACCAGACGAGCATTGCGGGCTCTGGTAACAAGCGGTCTGAAAACAAGTTCCCATGAAACACAGGAACCGCCTCTTTGCGTCTTCATCTGCCAGTGGGGGAAGTAATAGATACACAGGAAAGCTGTGAGGGTGGAACAAAATAACGTATTTATAAATTACCCTTTACAGTTTCCGGCCCATAGTAGGGGCTCTGTGGCTGTTCCTTTTTCTTATTACCTAATACAATAAACTAAGTCCTTGATAATTTTACTTGTACCTAGCAGTAGGGTTGGTTCTGCTATATAGCACTTGGTTCATACTACTTGTCCCAACTTACACTAATCAGAGTTTGGAAATCCTTAATGATATTGGTCCAAATTTATGCTAATTAGGGCTTGGAAACTACGAATGCTAGTTGACCAATTCTTAAGTCCCAACGTTCATGTCTGCCAGGATTCCATTTTCTGGTAGTAGGTCAGGAAGCGGGAGTTTAAGGTCATAAGATTGGGCTGCAGTGCTGCTTGGAGAGCTTCTGCAGTAGGCGTCAGTACCATGCCCAGGCCTGGCGGTGAAAGGGTGACAGGTCCATGAGCTTTGGCTTGCCTGGGTCCTGGCTTGCCTTCCTGGAATTCCAACCCACTTAGAGGCGTCACTCAGCCTCTCCACAGCTGGATACTCGGCAGGGACCAGTAAAAAATACATAGTGATACCCAACCCAACCGGACCCCATGCCTCTTTCATGCATAGTATCATCAAATCTGTATAGAAAAGGTTCAGATTTGATATCCTAATTAATCTCTTCCATCAAAAGTGAAAACTGGTCAGAGCAATGAAATAAAAATCTTTCATGAATAATGAAGAAAAGATGTATTGCCAGGTAAAATCATTGTCATTTTATTAAATTCTTTGTGGATTTGAAACATGTTGTTAAGCATAAAGCAGAAGTGGAGTCCTTCGTTCCTCCTCTGCTTCTCTCTCTAGAAAACCTCTTTTCCTCTCCATTGCTATTGTGTTTGTGTGAGTGTTTTAAATACCTGAATAATGTAAAAGTTTTAGAGAATTCTGGCAACATTCTCAGGAGGAAAATTAATACCAAGGATGACTGCAACTACACTTCATTTAGAAATTCTTATTTGCATCAATCTATGGAACAGTGGCTCTCAACCTTAGCTATGCATTAGGATTACCCAGGGACCTTTTAAAGAACACTGGTGCCTGAGCTCTATCTCTGGTGATTCTTATGAAGTGCTCTGGGAGTTAAATTTTAAAAGGTCTTCAGGTGGTCACTAATGTGCAGCCAAGGATGGAACTTGGTATATAAATATTTGTAGTTGATTGCTTTCCTTTATGTTTCTTGCTTCCCAGATAATTAAAGGAGAGCAGTGCCCCTCAGAAGTCTTCCTGCACAAACATCTCTCTCCTGATAGGACTGAGTCAGGAGCCCGTGCTATTTTCTTTTCTAGGATCCTGAACTTAGCATTCCCCTTTTATTGCACATAGCACATTCATTGCAGTCTCCATCCCCCACTAGACTATTAGCACCGTGAAGGTAGGGGCTTGGCTGTATTTTTCACCATTGTCTATCTTCTTGGCATCTAGGAAGATGTTCATTGGTGAATAATTCTGCAAATATTTCTTCTCAGAGGGATCAAAGTATTTCTCCAGGTCTTCCAGTATTCTAGTGTAAGGAGCTGTCAAACCAGGATGATCAAAAAGGCGAATGAAGATGAGGGTGAATGTAGTCAGGAGGAAGAGTGTAGTGAAGGCGAAGGGAAAACAGGGTCAGGGCAACAAGGACTATGGAGCCTGGCTTAGAAGAAATAGAGACATAGGCAAGAACTGTTCATCAATGTACTGAGCTGGAAACTGTCTTATAATCTGTAGAATGAACCCCAAAGAGAGTCTCAGGATTTTTTAGTTGGTGTCTGCATTTTTGGTGAGTCAGGGTAGAGTGAGGCTGGTGAATTTTTCATTACCTACCCAGGTGCTTCTTGATGCATTGATTTAGAACCTTAATTAAATCTGCCCCATTTTGCAAAGGATTCACCAGGGACAGCACCATTTCAGTTTATTGGGGACCTTGGTGGTCTATTTGCAAGTCAACTATCAACTCTACCTCATCAAGGAATTGAATTTTCAATGTATCAGTTTACCCATTTATAAAATAGTAATATCTGCAGTTAAGCTGTGCAAATCCAATTCACTGTTGGCAGAATACTCATGAACTTCTGACAGATTCATTTAAAAAATGAATAACATTTTACTGATTTGATTGCAATTTAGCAGATACACACTTAACACTTCAATTATATTAATCAAAATGAAGCTTTTCACGTGACAGTTTCAAGCCAACAGTTTCAGTATTTGAACCTATTTCACCCTCTTCATTAGAATGTAGAGTTTGATAACTGAATAGTTGTAAAATAAAACCAGAGAACTCTACTTTGATTTTTTTTTTTTTTAAATTCAGGCTTTCTCTGCTGATGAGTGGGCATTTCTATTTTGTCCAGGAGAAGAATAATTCTCTTGTTCACTCTTTTCTCCCTTGCCTTGTGCTGCACTACTTTGTATTATTTCTACATATATTTGCCTTCTTGATTAATTGAGCAAATTATAAAGTTTCTTTATGCCAGAAAATGTGGCAGAGTCTTATATTAGAGGTCTTCACTTAACTCAAACCTACAAGTTCTTTTGGACTATTCTTTTTTTTTTAATCTTTATTTTTTAGTTTTAGGTGGACACAATATCTTTATTTTGTTTTTATGTGGTGTTGAGAATTGAACCCAGTGCCTCACGCATGCTAGGCGAACACACTACCACTTGAGCCACATCCCCAGACCCATCTTTTGGACTATTCTTGATTCCTCAATTTCTACATCCATCGGTCATAAGCTCTTGCCACCATCATCTCCCCCAATCTCCTGCCTTTAAAAATCTGGTCATCTCTCTTGCCCCACATAATTATCACTTTACAACAATCATTCCAGTTAAGAACTTTGTCATTTGTCACCAAGAAAATGGAGACAACCGCCTGCCTGGTTTCCCTGCTTCTGGTCTTATGCCTTTAAGTTCATTTTCCAATGATATCCCAGAAACTGACCTATGATGAAAATTATAAAGTTCATCCATGGATCCTGATTATTTGGAAGCTTCATATTTACTTTAATTAATGAGTTTCTGCATTAGTTTTTGTTTAAGTAAAGGTTTTTGTGATCAAGGCACTTTAAAATCTCAGCTTCTTGAGCTTGCACACTAAATGGCACCCTGGGCCACTGCTCCAGTCTCTTAGTTAGATAAAGGATCGTCCCAATTATACCAGATTACTTAACAGTTCACAAATAGTCCATGAGATGGGCAATTTACTTGTTCTGATTCCTACTGCCTAGAAGATTCTTTCACCCTTTTCTTTGCCTAATTTTACTCCTGTTTGTCACTCAGCTCGGGTATAATGTCTTCTAGAAAGCTTTTACCCTTTACCATATACCAGGCTGGGTCAGGAGATTTTGGGCCAGGCAGTTCTCGACACACAGATGCATGTTACTGGCTGTACTTGCCATATTATATTGAGGGAAACCTGTGATAACATCTGTCTCTACCCCTACATTGTATATTTCTTAAAGACCTGGAGCCCTGTTTTATTCCTTTGTATATCCTCAATGCTTAGTATATAGAGCTGCTAAATAAATATTGAAATAAATAAGACTTTTTATTTACAGATTTTAGTATAGTATGTAGGATCATTATTCAATAACTATACATGTTTTTAGATTTGTAGATTTTTGCATAAGGTAGGGAAGGTAGCAAGATATCTTCATCAGTAATGTTAAATCTAGCATTATCTTCTAGGGACGTGGATTAGAGAAGTTCAAGATTGATTAGTCTCTGTGTTTTTTATGGGTCTTGGAGTATTCCACATTGGAGGATATATGTCATGTTAGGAACAGTATTGAGAAAGTATATTAGAAAGAAAGTACATGGAGAAAAGACCTTCACCTCCTATTCCTCCATGGGCTATCTTTCATCACAGCTGTTCATTGCTCTTCAATCAACTGATCTTTCTATTTCAGCATTTGGTGAACTTTCTCCTTCCCCTGAAATGCAGGCATTTCCCTCTTCTCAGTGAACCTGCTCCTTTAAGAGATTCTCAGGCATTCTTCTGACTTCAACAAATACCTACACATCAGAAGCTTTTTAATCTATGTTCCAATCCCAATGTCCAACAAGGTGGGTATTAAATATTTGAAGTCTTGCATGTCCCACAAGCACCTCAAATTCAATACACCCTAAATTGAACTTTTTTCTCTCTCCCAAACGTTTCCCTCCTCCTGTTGCTCCCTATTTTGTGAATGGGAACAGCATTCAATCAGTCACCATAGGACGAGCCTTATCTTATTTCCTCTCTCTCATATGCTATGCCAAACTCATTTCAAAGCCCATGGGTACTATGTTCTTAACACTTTAATATCCTTATAACCTACTTATATCAGGAGTTGTGCACTAGTAATCTGGCTAGATCCAACTAAAAAAAAATTATTTAAATTCTGGTTATAAATGTGTTCAAGTGGGCGCTGTCTCTCCAGGTTCCCATTGGTTTGGGATCACTCCTATTAAACAACCCAGGCCACTTCATAGACCTATATAACCTACCTGGTCCCTTTGGGTTTCCCCTGGTTCACATCCATGTTGGCTCTCCTGGAAGGGTGCACAGTCTCTGACACCAACAGAGTGATAGGATCACTCTTCTCTCCCACTTATAACTTGCCAAAGGCTACTCATTGCCTAACACTGTGGTCTCCAGGATCCATTCTGCACATACAAATCATTTGGAGAACTTAAAAAAAAAAAGTCTCACCCTAGATCAAATTAGAGATTCTAATTTAGGAATCTCTGAGAATACGGTCCAAGTATTTGTATTTTAAAATGTCTCAAAGGAATTCTAATTTGCAACCAGAACTAAACCACTGGCTCATAGAAAAGTCCAAAATCCTTATCTGACCCAGTGGCTGGCCAGAATCTTGTTCATGTATGTTTCTAAACCATCTTGAAAAGTCCCCTCACCCACACTGACTTTCCTGGGTTCCCCAAGAACACTGAGTTGTTTCAAGCCTATAGAAAAATTGTGGCTCGCACTTCCTTCTCTCTACTTAGGCTACCTTTACTTCTCATTTCCTTGGCAAACTTCTACACATTTCATAAGAGAGCTAAGGCATCACTCTAATAAAGCATTTCCCTCAATACCTACTCCAACCCTAGAGAAGTGACCACGGCTTTCTTTTTCTCCAATTGTAATACTGAATGCACATGTATGACAATATTGTATTGCAGTGCTTCTCAGACTTTAATGTGCACACAAATGCACATATGTTAATTGCAGATTAAGATTCAGTGGGTCTCAGGTAGGGCCTGCTTTTCTGCATTTTTAACAAACTTCCATAGGAGCCACACATTGAGTGGCAAACCTTTATAGCACTTACTTGTGTTTATGCCTATTTCTCTTTGATTTACTTCATATTTGCTGGGGGCAAGGACCACATACGTCATAGTTAACTTTTTATCTGAGTTCTATGTCTGACCCAGTTGTCGCCCATTAAATATTGTGAGAATAAAAAAAATGCATGATGAATGATTGAGTGAGCTATGGATGGATGGAAGGAAGGAAGGAGAGAGGGAGATACATTATTATGAAAGTCTTTTAATAGGCAAAAAAGTATGCCTGCTCAAAAGGCAACTTTTGCAGAATCTTTTTCAGAGATATTTGATAATCATGCCAGAGACGTAATCACTCAAAAAGCAACTTATTTCAGCCCTTCAAAAGTAACACCAGCAATATTTCCATAAAGAAATACCCTCGTTTATGAAAATAAAGGGAAATATAGCACAAAGTATTTTATGGCACTGGAGGAAAACTACATATTGCAGGAAAACATGAATGGTGATAAGATGTATGATGATAACTCAGAACCAGCCAGCTCATAGCCTATAATTTTAAGGCAATGTCTGCATTTTTCCTGGAAGAGTTACTCACTCAGTTTATGTTTATGTGGTCAGATGGAGGAAGTGAGTCAGGGTCCCTGAGGGCACCAGCTTTGGTGCCTCTGTGTGACTTTTGTTTCAGCAAATTACTTGCTATGTGAATTTGAGCAACTTACTTTACCTCATCAACTAGTTTCTTGGTGTGTACGGCAGGATAGCATGATGACAATGTTAAAGAATTGAATAAGGATCAAATGAGATATTGCATGCAAACGCCTTGGCATAGAGTTGGGCATATTAAAAAAAGAAAACTCAGTAAATGTTACAATGGCAATTGCCATGATACAGAAGTAAAGAAGACCACACTGATTCCTCAACTCACATGACCATCCAGGTAGCATACTTCAGTCAAAGAAGAACAAGCTTTGGGGTCATGAAAATTCAAGTTCAAATATTATACTTTGCTCTTTATTTGCTGTGTGACTGTGCGCGAGTTACTCATCTGTATATTGAACAAAAGTTATTTACTTTGTGGAGTTGTTATAAAACAACAGTTAACATTATAAAGGTTTGATTTCCTTATTGGACTTGAAGTTGTATGGTAAAAGTTTATGTGTATTTTTCTTGCTACCTACAAAGAAATATCCTGAAAATAAATGTACTTTATAATACAATAATAAAATGTACTATAACACATGTTCAATATATTGTGATAATTTTAGGTAAGGATTAACCATTCTACCAGTAGATGGACTAAAACTATGTTCATGATCTAGAATATAATTGAGGTCTCTCATGATCTAAATCAGGAATCAGCAAGTTATAGTCTGAACACCAAATATGACCCTTCACCTGTTTCTGTAAATAAAGTTTTAGTGGAATATTAAATCATAGCTGTTCATTTATGTATTATCTATGACTGCCTTTATGCCAAAAGGAAGAGCTAAACAGTTGTGGCAGAGACAGTCCACCATGAAAAGCAAAAAATTTTAGCATTTTATGGGTAAGTTTGCTGGTCTTTTATCTAAATTTAAACATATGGAATATTTTAGTAGGACAGAAAAATTGTAAGTTTTAAACACGATAGATTAAAATTCCTAAAATGGCCACCCTTATGCCATAGAAGTGACTTCTTCCTTTTTGAACAGATACTCATCATCACTCCTGATCAGGGTAAAAAAAGACATTAGTTGAAAATGAGAGGGAATTTTTACCCATCCAGTTGGTAAAATTAAAATGTTTGACAATACCAAATGTTGGGAGGTTGCATTATAGGTTAGTATATAAATTAGTGCAACCACTTTGGAAAGTATATATCTTCTAAAGTTGAACATTCATTACTTATGACCTGGCCAATCTACAACTACTTACATATTCTAGAGGAAAAGATTGCATAGGGAGAATGAGGTAAATTTGTGACATTAATGTTCACATTAAGCGGGGGAAATAACCTGACAATAACCTACTGTCTAAGAGGGGAAGAGTAGATGAACAAACTTAGAATATAGAATTCTATCAAAACAAATGCAATGTGGTATAGTGGAAGAAAACATAGACATATCTTAGTAATATTATATTAAGAAAATAGTAAACTCCAAAAGATTACATATGTGTGTGTTTATATATGTATATGTATGTGTGTGTGTGTGTGTGTGTGTGTTTATTTCAAGTCTATAAAGCAGAGAGTGAGAGGTTGACCATTAAGGGATTCAAGATGACATTTATTTACATCAGTGTATGGGAACCAAGAGATGGTATGGAAGATCACCTGGCTACCTTTTGCTTAACCTTTTGTTTTGAACAGTAGAATTCCAGGTGATTACTTTATTATTAAGAGTAAATAAATAAACAATTAAATACGTGAAAGTTAGTCATAGCTATGCCCGACTTTCAACTCTGCAAACAGCTACTTACCACTTTCTAAGCTAAAGATTTATCCTAAATATAAAGTATTTAATGAATGCATTTTTATTAGCAAATGTTAAATATATGAAATAATGGGTTTCATTTTGTGACATAATATTTGTAATGGCATATCCCTTCCCTTTCAACCTCTCCTCCTTCTCTTGGTAAAAGTCAAGTAAACAAAAGAGCAATATGATCTAAATTTGAAGGAATTCAGACAAAACTATGTTAATTTTAGTGACTATGTTTGAAAGCATCTCCACAAACCTTAGTTAATGATGACCTGAGGTGAAATTGTCTGCATTCCCAAACTCTTTAGGATGCATGTCCCACAGGGAGCAATCAGAATAATGTCACTTTAACATCTGTCATCTCAATCAAGTATAAGGACAGGATGTATGCATCCTATGGTTGGTAACCAACACTGAGCAATGCCATTCTATCCAATAATGACTTACAATGGCATTCTATCAATCAGGAGACAGATAGTTTAGCACTACAGACTTCAATAAATGCTTCTCCTATTTATCATCTTATTTTAAGAATATGACCTAGGTTTTAAAAAATAATTTATTTCTGTAGGAATTAGGGATCAAACCCTGTGGGACTTTACCACTGAGCTACATCTCCGATCCTTTTTATTTCAAGACAGATCTCCCTAAGTTGCTGAGGGCCTCACTAAGTTGTCCAGGCTGGCCTTAAACTTGGAATTTTTCCTGTCTCAGTTTCCAAAGTTGCAAGGATTACAGGCTTGCTCTGCCATGCCTGGTGTGATCTTGTTTTTAAAGTAACAAGACAAATTCCAGTGTCTTCAACTTGAGTTCAACAGAAAATTAGTAGTTCACACCTGGTTGGAAATATTTGCTCTTTATTTCTGACAGCATTTTGTGCTTCATTTTCTATCACATTGCACTACAATATCTTACAAGTAATAATATCATTGGCTTTTAAAATAAATTGCAAATGTTATCATTAAGGAAGCTGATTTAAAAACTAAGTGAATCATGGCTATGAGCATGGCATCACAGCTAGTTTGAGTTCAAGTTCCTGCATTTGCAGCTTATCGGCTTTGAATCTGGATTTGTTATGTAATTCTCTCCACCTGGGGTTCTCATCTGTAAAATTGCTAATAGTAATGATATCTACTTCAGCAAATGGTTGGGAGGATTACAAGAATATAGATATATCTATGTATGTATACATACATCTATATTTATGTATCTATATACCAAGCTTTGAATACTGCCTAGTGTTCTTTAAATATTGTACAGCTTCTCTATTATTATTATTAAATATATGCTTACTATTAGCTTCTGAAGTATATATAAAAGTACAAGTAAAGGATCCCCAAATGCCATTGTCTCATGATATAACAGTAAAGCAAAATAATATGGCACATGGAAAAAGAAATTAACCTTCGCTGAAACCCTACCATGTAAGAGACTTGTGCTAGGTCATTAACATGGTCTTGTTTAATTCTCACTACATCCTGTAAAACAGGTGGTACTACCCCCCCCAGTGTACATTTGAAATAAAATAAATGAAAAATAAAATATAAAAAATGACTAAATGCTGACATAATTTTATGAATGCAAATAACCAGATAATTAAATTAAGTTTCAATGTAATTATTTTTAAAATTTGTTTTGACCATGTAATTACTATCACAAATAAAAATAACGGAGTGTTGTAGATGGACACAATATATTTATTTATTTATTTTTATGTGGTGCTGAGGATCAAACCCAGTGCCTCACACATGTAAGGCAGGTGCTCTACCACTGAGCTACAGCCCTAGCCCCTTGAGTGCTCTTTTAACAATGATCTTTGAAGTCAGACAGACCTGTGTTGTATTCAAACTGCAGAGCTTACTAGCAGTGCGAATTTGGGAAAGTTGTCTATTTTTCTGACTATTTCTTCCCTTTTAAGCGAAGGACCTAATTTATAAGTTCATTGTGAGAATGAAATAAGGCAATCCATGTAAAAATCTCAGCATAGACCCTAATATAAATAGGCTGAGTACATAGTAGGTCATAGCCTTAATTTTATTACCATTATTATTATTTCTATAATTGATCTCTTAAGGAAATTATTATTTCTACAATTGTATATGTGCACACATGCACGTGCACATGCGTGAGCGCACGCGCACACACACACACACACACACACAAATAACTTCTTCCATGCAGATAGACTTTTGGTGGGAGACAGTGTGGGATGGTGGGTGACAGAAAAGCTGATGAAGCATTAATGAATACTATGCACCATTTTAAGTTCTATTAAGCCTAAGTTCTCTTATCAAAATCTATGGTTAAGGGCTGGGGATGTAGCTCAGTGGTAGCATGTGGAAAAACCTAGATTCAAACTCTAGGCCCCCACCCGCCCCATACAAAATATCAATGCCTAAAGTGATGTAAAATCTTTTTATTTTGGAATAATTTAAGGTTTATGCAAAAGTAACAAAGATAATAGAAAGTGTCCTATATACCCTTCATCCATGATATAATTGTCAAGTTAAGAAATTAACCAATATTTCCACTAATGTCTTTTTTTCTATTCCTAGATCCAATCTGGGATACCTAATTGCATTCAGTAAGTTTGAATTTGCATAAACCTTTTCCTCATATCTCTTCCTCATTCAACTCATCTCTTGATTTTTTCACAACAGAATACCCACAGGAGAAGGGCAGCTATATACTCCCATTGAAGAGGGCTTTCCAAAGAAACAGCTAAAACAGGCCTTTTGGATTATCTTTGTATGGCAGCTTTTGTACAGACTCTTACAATGGAATATAAGGAGGAAGTCTAGTTTGAGCTGAAGATATACAGTTGAAATATGAGAGATGGGAGGAAAATAATACATTGAGTAACACTTGTAAAATTTACTTAAATGTATATACTACAATTTAAGGGTAATTACCAAAAAAAAATGAGATAAGATCCATAATTTTCCAATGAAGAAGGGACAAAGATGGGAAAGGGAACATTGGAATCAATCAAGTAAAAAACAATAAGATATTTAAAAAAAAAAACAGTAAATGGGGAAAAATCAAAGAATAGTAAGTAAGAACCATAAAACAGTATGGCTAGAGTAACATAAGTATAATTACCAATTCACATAAACGTGACTTGAAAGTGATTCTCTCTAGAGAATGGGAAATATGTTGTGGGATTAGTGGTGACCAGGGGCAATGGGAACTATTTTCTCTAACAATCCTTGGAAGGCAAATTCATTACTTCAACTGTATACAAATGTAACAGTGACTAAATTTTAAACATACAAGCAAAAAATAGCTTTGGATGAAATTAATCCATTACCAGATTAAATAGATAAATGGGAAAAAGCCATGACAATCTATATAGGTGCTGAAAAAAATACATTTGATAAAATTTGGCTCTCAAAAATTATCTACTAAGGAAAAAAACAAAAAAATTAACAATAGCTCTCCAGAAACCTGTAGTAGATAATATATAATAAACAGAAACCTGTAGTAGATAATATATAATAATATATAATGTAGTAGTTTATATATAATAAACTTTTAAACCCTAAAAGCTTTCCCATCAAAATCAAGATATGCACAAAAATATCCTTTATGACCACTGGTCTTTATCATTTTATTCCAGGTGCTTACCAGTGCAACAAGGTAAAATGCAGAGATATCAATATTGAAAAGAAAGAGAACAAACTAAAATATTTGCAGATATTAATTATAAACTCAGAACATTCAAAAAATTGAAATTGAAAAAGCATAATAGAAATAGAAAAAACTAGTAAGTTTCTTGCTATAAGATGTGTATACAAACATAATAGCTTTTCTGCATATGAAAAAAAAAATCAATTTAAAAATCTTGTAAAAGAAAGAGCCTATTCACAGAAGTTGCAGAAATAATACCTCACTCAATATCTAAGAAGACGAATGTAACATATGTAAGGACAATTATAATGCTTTACCTTAAAGGAATTCTAATTAAATTATTTATTCTTTTAAGCATTCATTTTCACAAAGCTCTATGTATTTAAGTTAATGATAACAAAAATTCCAACTGTTTTTGTAATATATGCTGATAAATTGATAAGTTCTTATATTAGAGGAAATACACACAATTAGTCCCATTATGATTTTAAAAAATAACTATCAACATGGACTTTAAGGTGATAATAATAATAACTACAACCTTGGTACATGAATAAATATGTAGATCATAAACAGAATGAACAGCCCAGAAGACAACTTTATACATGGAAATAGTTTTATAATAAATGAGGCATTTCAAATCAGTGGAGACACAACAAAATTTTTGGCAAATGATTTGTGACAAATGAATGATAACATAAATGTTCAGCTAACACATATAAAAATTTTGATGAATGGAAAAACAAAGCATGAGAAAAATAAAAATATAAGTATATCTAGGATATTTTGTTAAATTCTGAGATTAATTAGAGTTCCTAAAAAAATCAGAAAACCCTAAGTATGAGAGATATTAGTTGATGAAAAATTAAAATTTCTTTACAAACAAAAAATACCAGAAACTTAAAAGGCAAATGAGAGATTGAAAGAGAAATAATGTCAGCATGTTTAATGGACAGTGGATTACCTAATAAAGTATTTACAGAATTCCAAAAGTAACACTTAGAGACAAAAAAAAAAAAAAAAAAAAGAAGAAGAAGAAAGAAAAATATGGACAAAGAATTCAAAATGTTCTTTAAAAAAGAAATACAGGGAGGGTAGGGGATGGGGGAAATGGAAGAACAGCAGAATAAAATAGACATTATTATTGCTGTGGGTATATACGTGACTGCATGACCAATGTGATTCTGCAACCTCTACACTCAGAAAAATGAGAAATTATATCCCATCTGATTCAAATGTATGATATGTCAAGATCATTGTACTATCATGTGTAACTAATTAAAACAAATTTTAAAAAATCCTCAGTGCCACATAAAAATAAATAAACAAATAAATACAAATAAAGGTATTTGAAAAAAGAAAAAAAAAGAGGAAGAAATACAAATAAGGCAAACCTATAAAATGCTTTTCAACCATATTAGTAATCACTGAAATGCAAATTAAAATAATGAGGTAATGACCCCAATTTATTGGTATTTTCATCAAGTGGTAATGAGAATTCAAAACAATAGGCAGGTCCACACCACCATTGAACAAAAGACCACTGCCATTCTGGATAAAAGTCTATTGTACAACAATTAGAAATTTTTCCCGGAATTCTTTTGACAACATCTACAGAAAAATATGTATTAGAATGTATACACAAAGATATTTATGTTTCTTCTATGTTCAGTAACATCATCTGAGTTATCAAAGAATTAGAAATGCAATAAAAATATGCCAATGAAGATTAAATACAATATTTTTATAATATTTTATAATTTTATAAATTATTTTTAACCTATAAAAATAATTATAATTATTTTAATATTTTAATTTTATAATATTTTAATAATTGAAAAGAAATTTCATCATTAAAATAATGTTAAAAGGAAACTTCTGAAAAGAAGCAGCAATTGAAAGTGTAGGTTGATGAGGAGAAACATGAAGGTGAACTTCATTTTCAAAATTCTTATGATAAGAGATACTTGTATAACTTACACCTTATCTAACTCATCAAATGTTTTCTACAAAGCATTTTACTTCAAAACCACCATAAAGGAAAAATTTCCTCATAACTTCTAGTCAAGCTAAGAAGACAATAAGGCATTGAAGGAAAGGAGTAAGAAGATTGCTTCTCTCTATTCTTTGGGTGCAGAGACCATGAATTCATGCTAACATCCACTGATAACTTTCATTTGCTATACTGACTACAAGCTGATAATTTTCCTCCTTATTTAGATTGTAGAGACTTCTATGCCTACAGATCAATTAAGATTTTCTAAACAAGGGGACTTTATACAGGGATTTTCCCAGGTGTTTCAAGATTTTTATCAATGCAAAACTACATTATCTTTTATCGAGGGCAAGTTATTAATGGATATTTTACTTTAAAAAATTATCCCATAACAGGGTATGGTGGCACACACCTGTAATCCCAGCAGCTCAGGAGCTGGTTCTAAGCAATTTAGTGAGATCCTCTCTCAAAAATAAAAAGGGCTTGGGATGTGGCTTAGTGGTTAGCATCTCTGGTACCAAAAAAAAAAAAAAAAGAAAAGTTATCACATATTATTGTCTGATGTGTTTCCATTTATCTCATTTTTATATAGTTGTGATGATTTTCCTAAGAATTTTCCATAATATAGTTTTAATAAATGCAGAACAAATATCTTTTTCACCTCTGTATCTCTATTGCCTGGTCGGTGCTCAATAAATACTTGTTAACTGAATGCTAAATTAACGTAAAACTGACTGAGGAGAGGTATATAAAATAACTTTAAACATATGTATCTGTTGATATCATTATACAAACATAGCCATATTAGTTCATTAATAACTATGAACATCTGAGTTTTCTGTTAGGTGAACTGAAAACAGTTTACTCCTTGTTTACTGTCTTAAAAAAACAAACAAACAGATGTTAAAGGTATTGTTAAAGATAGCTCTCACACTCAAGTGCATCAAAAGAAGTGTAGGGCAGATTTTCATACTCAAGAGTGGGTACACCATGTGAGCAGCATTCCTCATTATACTTTACCACTGTGGTCTGAAGTTTTATGCCCTCAATTCATTTGTCGAAGTCATAAACACTAAGGTGAAGGTATATTAGGTGAGGCCTATGAGAGGAGAGTAGGCTGTGAGCAGAGCACTGATGAATGAAATTAGTGTCATTACTAACAAGATCCAAGAGAACCCCCTCACTCCTAATGCACATGAGGTTAAAGTAGAAAGATGGGCTATGAGGAAGTGAGTCCTTCTTAAACACCAAAATCGCCAGCACATTGAGGTTGGACTTCTCTACCATGGTGAGAAATAAACTTCTGTTGTTCATAAGTCACCCAGTCTGTGGTATTTTGTTGTAAGTGTTTACAAAGAATCTCAGATTGGTTATTTTCTGCTTGACAAATTTCACATTTTAACAATATAAATATCTCAGATCAGCATGATAAGAGATTTTTTTTTCTATTTCTTTTCCTTATTTGAAAATTTTAATTGGCAATATTTTTCTTCATAAATCTGCATGGGCAAAGGCCAATAAGGGAAAAGCAAACAAACATGACTTCTCACAGTTTTATTTTAAGATGGTTGTGGAAAACACTCAAAGAGAGAAAATGGTGAGTTTGATTATATTTCGGATTTCTTATAGTTGTAACATTCTATGACTAGGTGACTACTTCAATGAATTAGGCCAATTAGTGTTTATTAGATTATAATTTACATATAAAATTTCCTTTTAAACACATTTATTTGTCTCCAAGGAATCATTCTCAGGTATTCAGTCTAATAGTAGATCAGAATAGGGACAATCGCTTAATTAGGCTCTGATTTGAAAAACTTGGATTAATTTCTCAACAAAGATGCAACTCCCTTTCGTGGACAGGCAAAAGCAGTCATTCAGTGGGCTATGGTTCTAGTTAAAGGTTCATTACTTATTAGGTACATGGCTTATGAGCTTTAGTTTCCTGCCCCATAAAATGGAGATGGTGACATATGCTCTGAAGGGTTATTGTGAGCATAACCCCAAGAAGCTTCAGAAGTCCTTGGATTTTTAAGGCAAATTTTAAGATCAATGTTCTTGATCTTAGCACTGCTTGGACTGCACAAACACACAATGGTCAAATAACCCTGTAACACATGCACCCCAGAACACTCCATCAAAGGCATCATGGAAAAGGGTCAGAAGGAGCTGCTTGGGTCACTAGTTTGTCTTGACACTCATCAGACTAAATAAACCCATCTCTTTACGCAATACTGAAATTTATCTGAAAACATTAATGGCATATTGACAATAGATTTTGAGAAACTCAATACACTATAATTCAGTAAAAACAACTAGGAGGTTTAGAGGAGTTTTATCCAGGAACCAGAATCCAGGAATTTACTTGTCCTAGTCTTAGCATTTTCTTGTTTTTTTGAGTCACCTCTAAAAAAATATCCAACATATCATTTTGCCCATCTAGGTAGATTTTAAAAATATGTTCCAAATTAAAGCTTAAGATCAAGAAATAATCTTAAATTAAGATTATTTCAGAAGTCATATAGATCAGTATCATAGACATCTGAATATTTAAATAAGTATTTAATTGAGAAATAGTAATGGAAATGGTCAATAGTTCTAATTGTTGCCCCAACATATATAGACTGTCTCTTAATGGAGTTAAATTATGCAAGAAATTAATGTTTAATTGTATTTCCATTATTTTATAACAACTGCATGATTTTTTTAGGCATGTTATATTTAACAAGATAGCTACAGGCAAATTAATGTCAAGAAGCAATATTCCTAATATTGAGGGTAGATAGATATGCACAGAGATGTCATTAGAATATTAAGATTTAGATTACATATGTTATAATTATATAATATGGAACTTATTACAAAGTAATGAGACTCAACTTTTTAACAATATATAACTCCAATGTGTTTAAGTGTATTGGCTGTGATCTACAGACACAATGCATTAAAAGCCTGTTCTTCCAACTGAGCCCCAATTATGCTCAATATCTTTCTTTCCTTGACCAATAAGTGCATGTAACTCTAGTAACTGCTAATCCTTGTGTAACAATATAATGTATACAAAGTATTTAAAAATTTTTAATTAAAATCTTGTCATAAACTTTAATCAACTCATAGCATTATGCATAATGAATATAGTAAAACCAAAATAAATCCTTCTTATACAATCTATCATGCTTTAGTAAGTCAAAAGTAATTTCATGCTGTTTTTGCAAAATTTGGCTTTGTTTTATTTATTTACATACATTGTGTATCATATATAATATCAATATTTGTTGTAATACTTGTATTCTCAACCTCTTTTAAATTATAAGGTCACTTGGGGATTCAGACTTAGCTTGGCAACTGTGTGATTTCTAGAACAGTGTCTTCCAAATAATTGGAATTCAATACATATCTGTTGACTAGATGATTCAAAGCATTTAATAAATAAAGCTGCATGTGACTTGTTGAAGCAAAGCCATAGGCTGCTTTTAAATCAACACCTATATACATGTATCTTTTATGGGTAGGTTTTATTTTCATTCTTTGAATTTCATAATTACATCTGAGGCAAATCAGAAGGCGTTATTTTTAATGGCAGCCACGATCCATTTCCAACCGTGTGTGTGTGTGTCTGTGTGTGTGTCTGTGTGTGTGTGTGTGCGTGCATCTATAAAATTCAGCAGCTCTGCTGGTTTCTGCTAATGAGGGTCTAAGCATGGGAGTAATTATTTTTACAAATCAAACAGCAGAGTGATTTATTTGGAATGAACGCTATATTTTGATCTTTTTCCTCTAATGTCTGAGGCAGCACCTTGTGTCAGGTGTTGCTTCCTCCCTTGAGCTGTCAGACATTCTCATGAGACTGAGCTCTGACAACTGCTTGAGAGAAACTTTCTCAAAGTAAAAGAATGTGTGTGCAAGAGGAAGGGGGGTCATGTTGTGGAGAAAAAATGAGAGAATGTATATATCTCCTAGGTAGAATCTTCCAGATTAAATGGGGGATCTAAGTGAAAACACACAATTAGGTAAAAACATGCAATTAGGTTGACATAGATCAAGATTCTCAGTTGAACTGAAGAAGCCTTTCATCTTTGGTATTGTACAAAATTTACTAACATTTTGTAATCAGCCATTCACTTCAGTCACAGAGTCTGAACATACACATGTTTTCACATTATCTGCCCAGTAGGAAGGTGATTACCATAAAACTGAAGAAGCAGCAGCAAATGGAGTGATTACAAAATATATCACGTCCTTTATAAGATGAATAATAACATACACATTTAAAGTCACCCAAAAGGAGAGGGTAGTGTTAGCACTAGTCTTGGTGGAGAGATTAGATTATTTGCTGAAGAGTGAAAATAGCAATTGAGGCTGTTAATGCAATGTGCTCACACCCTCTTCACAAACAACATGTAAGTGTTATTATTAAATATCTGCTCACCTCGACTTTGCCAGCTTTTTATCTGGTTATATATAATTCTAGCTGTTTTCTCCACTGAAAACTGCAAATCATTTAGCAAAAGGCTCTTAAAATATAAGACATAAGCAACCCAAAATAAGGCACAAAACAGTTCCATGTTTCCATTCCTATGGAATAATATTAAGGTCCCCAAACAGGCAGCCCTCTTTAATTCACAAAATAAACAGAGATGAAAATCTTTTCTTAATAAAAGCCGTGCTTCAGCTACACTTGCTGAAACCAAATAAACAATCGCGAATTGACACTCAGACAGAAATGCGTATAAATTATTCAGAATGAAATGTTCAAGTAATATTAACCTAAAGGTATAGTCATCAATTTTGTCCTGACGGATGGCATTGGGTAGTTAGTATTCAAGTGTTACTACATAAATAAAATTGATTTATGCTAACTGAGAAGACCGAGAAAAAAAATTTTATCAGGATGCCCAAATTCTGTTCCTTCTGGCTTGATCAATCACCTCTCTACTGAACTGTGTATCGTTTTCTTGCAAAATTCTTAGCCGAGAAATTGGGCTAAGGCAAAATGAATAATGCATTTGCTGCAGTGTTAGACTAATGACCCTTAAGTGCTTTTAAAAAATGAGCAGCAATGCCTGCTTCCCTTATGAACAGATTCTCTCTCTCTCTCTTTCTCTCTCTCTCTCTCTCTCTCTCTCTAAGAAAGAAAATAATTAAGTCTTGAGTTGGCTGACTGTTTTGGAGGTAGAAGTGATGAGAGGGTGAGGAATCAATAAAGTCAATCGAAGCATACATGGAGTACATCCATTTGGTTTCCTTTCTCACATCCCACTCCCGCCCCATTACCTTGTTCCCCAATCCCAGCACTTTCAGCCTCATTGCAGTTTGCAGAGTTCTCGTTTGTGTTAATCATTTTTGTATTTCCTTTTACTGTTTTCATACTGCTATTGTGTTATCATAAAGACATTGATCAAATGGAGACAGGCAAGACAGAAAGCTATTTACTTTGCAAAAGTAGGAGGGATTTTTGACAGGGCTGCATGGTTAAAATCTGCCTTGGCTGGCATTTGTGATGCACGAACAATTTTTATCTCTCCCTGAGTGGGTCCCTAAAGAGATACGAGAGTGGCTCAAGTTTCCGTACCCAAATGTCTTTTTAAAATCTGCATAAAGCAGCAAAGATAAGACAAATGCCTACATTAAACATGCCTAAAAGGAAGCTTGCCCAAGGATCATTAAAGGGAAAGGCAAAGCCCCTGGTTGAATATTACACGATAATTCTGAATTAACTTGCTCTAAACTCACTGAAACAGCACTTGAGGAGGAAACTGAGAATTTGGGGATTTATAAAGGAAGGGAGATACAGTCACCTCCCTCATTTTTTCCTGTGTGTGTGTGTGTGTATGCATGCAAACACACAAGAGGGGTGTGTGTGTGTGTGTGTGTGTGTTAGTGGAGAAGGCAGTTGGTAGAAAGATGCTGAAAATGGAATTGTTTTCTAAGAAAGCAGTCATTTACAAACTAGTGTGGGGTCAGGTAACCTCATTATTCCCTTTGCAGTTCCCATTAGGTCAAAATAGCAATCCTCCTGCCATCACTTTCATCTTAAGAAGCATGGGTCAGTTTTGCCCTTTTAACTTGAGCTTTTGATTCTAGGGAAGGCTTAGACTCTACATCACCACTGTTTCTTTTTCATTTCATTGCCATTCTATCTGTAGGGGAAATCAGCTTCACATTGTGTTATTCTTATGTCTCCAAGTAATGTTTCTTTAAAAATAAAAGAGATGAATCCCTTTATATAAAGTGGCCCCAGTTTGATGGAACTACCAAAGTAAAAAGAAAAGGAAAAAAAAACTTCATTATTTGAAAAGGGCACACGGTATTATAGCAGTCAAATCCCTGAAGTCTAATGGTGAATTCATTGATGCATTATTATTCTTAAGCTCCTCTTCTTTCAAATAAAAACGTAAAGGAAATGATTTAAAGCTTAAATGATACCACTGGACAGCTAAAAGGCATGCCTTCTATTCCCTAATGCTAAAGCAAAGAAAGCAACATCTTGATGTATGTTTAAGTGTTAGGCTCAAAATAAGTATTTTTTTCAGATTGGAAATGCTCATTTACAAGCTCACACATATACACAGACTTTCAGATGGACCCATTCCCAGAGCTTCCCAGGTTCCATTGCCCCACTTTTTTGCCTATACAAGAATGAAGAAAACATATTACTAGTTATTAAATTGGAGCATAATAAGACCCTCTAGCTAATAGTAACATAGCAACTACCCTCATCCATTCTGTAGAGCTACATAAATGTCTTTCAAACACCTGTTTCCTTGTGCTATTTTCCCACTTTATCTTTCATTATGGTACAAAGGTTTTACTATAAGGATATGTCTTTCTATAGAGATTGAATATTCTAATACAAGTTTTCTATGATGGTGTCGTGGTGGAGGGAAGCGGTGGATGGAGAGTGTGGAGAGAAGTGACTACCACTAGTAATTTATTTACTAAAACCCCTCCAAAATTTCAAACAATTAAAAGCTGCTTTGCTGACAAAAAGTATGTGCTTATGTATATAAGTAAGTGAAGTTTAAGTCTTATTTCCTTTGTGTCATTAGTTTCTTATCATAATATATTATAAAGGGTTGGTTGTATTTTAGATTCTAAGCACAGTACCTTTGGACAGATAGACTTTTAACAAGATAGCAAAGTTTCCATTTACTATGGCTAGCAGAAAGCAGTTTTTACAAGTTGGGGAGGGGGGCCTAAGTCTTCACAACTTTTCTTTTGACATGATATGTATTTTCATTTATCACTGGTACATTTGTATTTCTTCAATATATACATATATACATATGATATATCCTTTCATTCACAAGTTCACAAATTTATATGCATATGATTTACTTTCCAACTTTTAATAAAACTCTGACAAATGTGAGCATTTGTAAGTTTCTGTTTAGCAATTGCAGTTACCCAAGAACAGTAAGAATCACTTTTAGGGGGGTGGGATAGATGGTTTGTGTATTCCAAGGTTTTAATGTCCAACTAAAAGAACACATGAATAAATATAAATAAATAAAATCCCAAGAGAAAGCTAGGTAACTTTTGTCACAATTACTATGTTGTCAAAGGAATCTCCTATTTGAGGATCTTGTGTGGTAGCAACCAGAGGAGTATTCTGTGTTTTGGGGACTTTGGCCTCTAGCTTTTAAGAAGAGGGTGTATATGACTCTCTTGTGTGGGGTTTTGCAGGCAGGTGGAGCTTACTAGACACACTGGCCCTTGGTAACCCAACTAGCATCTGCTTCAGAGGGGGGCTCACAGAGTCACACATGTCACCACTTTCCACCTACTCCAGCCCTGCAACCATGCAGAGATTTTCTGTACTAAAAATGTCCTTTTGGTCGACGTATTGCATGACTTTGATTATATCTATCTTATTTTAGCTATATTTTAGCTTAATGCTTTCTAGAAGGGAATCATAGAGCCTTCTAGTATTAATAAAATTTAGGAGACACCTTCATCCTAGCAGCAAAACATTTACAAATCATTTCCAGGACCCTCAGTTATTTCTGCATAAAACTTATCTTTGACATTGGATTTTGATGCTTGTTATCTTACATTTTAGAGATATTTTCAAAATTTTGTCCCCAATCCCAGGGGCACTCACCATATTGACTTATATTTTTTCAATCTGTAGATGCAGATGATAAGATTCAGAATAAGTTAAGTAACAAATGGAATGTTTTGTGAAGCTTGGAGGCAGAAAGAATAACGTGGAAATGCGCCATTGATGTTAGTTATGGATCAGGATTCAGCACAATGTTTTTACCTCCACTTGGCTTCTCTGGTTGAGATAACTGAAGCCTCCCACTGCTCTTTTTGCTTCCCCAGTTTTGCTGTTAATGGCCTCCAGCTGTAGTTGGCTTACTTTAACAGTTGAGTTTTATGCTCTCATCTCTCATCTCTGAAGTAATTGCAAAGACAATGGAACTTGAGACCCTGCTTAAGTGAGTAATCATGATAAGTTAGTCCCTTGGCTTAGTAGCAGGCCACCCTACAGTTTCATCTGTTTTTATAAATTGTACAAGAAAGCAGAAAAATCCAAGCAGCAATTCAACAGCTCCATTTTTATTTCGTAACATGCCTATGAAAACAGTGTCTAGCCTTTTATCAATATTACTTAGATTCGACTTCACTATGTGAGTTCCTTTGGAAGTCATAAATTCAATCTACTCAGTGAGTGTGGACACTTAACTCCCATTGATGCACAGATGGTCTAATATTTATTTCCATGTTTTGAGATTCTACACTCTTGGAATTCAAACTTACCAGAGTCATTTCCCTCTCCTAACTCCAAGAAAGCCAGTAATTCTTTAAGTTGTTCTTTTATTTGTTTAACAGCCATTTATTGAGGATCTACCATGGTACAGGGGCCATTCTAAATACAAAGATGAACAATTACTCCAAAGCCCTCCTGTAAGGAGGCTTACAGTCCAGTGGGGCATCTAAAATGGACTTTAAAAATAACACATAGCCAGGTGCAGTGGCGAATGTCTGTAATCCTGGCTCCAGACGCTGAGACAGGAGGATTGAGAGTTCAAAGCCAGCTTCAGCTAAAGGCAAGGCACTAAGCAACTCAGTGAGACCCTGTAAATACAATACAAAATAGAGCTGGGGATGTGGCTCAGTGGTTGAGTGCCCCTGAGTTCAATCCCTGGTACCCCCCGAAAATAAAATATTATTAGGAACCCAACTAGTTGGTCCTTGAGGTCTTATTAAGGAATTGGAGTTCTGCTCTAGTGGGAACTGGAAGACTTTGGAGTGTTATAAGGAGAGATGCACTATGACTGAAGCTAAGTTGTGAAGTGGGTTGTTGAAGAGTTCTGGGTAAGGGATGGTGATCAAATGCTGGTAGTAGCATAGAGGGAGATAAGTGGATGGATCTGGACATATTTTGGAGTCATATTCCAGGAGACTCATGATTGGGTACATGATGTTGCCATTTACTGAGCTGGAGAACAATAGAGTACCAGCAGGTTGAGGGATGGGGATTGGGTAAGGGAACTCAGACATTTAAGCAGAAATGCCAAGTAAGCAAGCATGCAAGTAGAGTTGAGTTTGGGAGCTAGTCTGGATCAAGAGACACACATTTATGAGTCATAGTCATAAATTGGGACTACATTAGATTCTTCTTAAGTTTTCTTTTGTGAATCCCATATTCTTTTATTTTTCGCACTCTATGTCTTGTTTCCTCCATTTATATTCAGGTTTCTCTTAAAACTCCTTTTTATTTATTTTTATTTTTTTTGAAGTAGATTTAAAATTGCTTTATTCTCTTTGACTTAGTTTTGGAGAATTTGCCAGGGGCTCTGTGAAAAAGGCAGATTGGCCCCTCATGGAATCTCTTCATTGTCTAGAAAGTCATCAGGTTTTATTGTCACCTGCAGCATTCCTTAGCTTCTACTTCTTTGTTTTTTTTTTTAAATTTTTTTATTATTAGTTGTTCAAAACATTACAAAGCTCTTGACATGTCATATTTCATACATTTGATTCAAGCAGATTATGAACTCCCATTTTTACCCCATATACATATTTCAGATTCACATCGGTTACACATCCACGTTTTTACATACTGCCATACTAGTGTCTGTTGTATTCTGCTGCCTTTCCTATCCTCTACTATCCCCCCTCCCCTCCCCTCCCTACCCTACCCTCCCAACTTTTCTCTCTACCCCATCTACTGTAATTCATTTCTCTCTCTTGTTTTTTTCCCCCTTTCCCCTCACTTTCTCTTATATGTAGTTTTGTATAACAACGAGGGTCTGTGGAACCAACCTAGATGCCCTTCAATAGATGAATGGATAAAAAAAATGTGGCATTTATAAAACTCCTTTTTAGACATTAAGGTTTTCCTTGTTAAATGGGAAAAAAGTACACAGAGGCGTTAGCCACCCATTGAAGTCTCAATGACTATATGATCACTAGTCATTTCTCGAATAACAAGACCATAATGATAAATGTAATTGCCAACATCATCATGTCTTAAGATGTTTCGATAGGGTATTCAACTCTATCCCACCCTGGGCACATTTTCAGTGTGTCTGTTGCACTATGTGTGATCCTAGTGGGCAAAACCTTGTGTAATTTGCTTTGTGAATACTGTAGAGTCTCACATGTATGAGGAGGTATCATAAATGTTATTGAACAGAGACAATGACAAATGAATGCTAAATAAATAGCTTACATTTTCAAAAGGAATTGCAAAAGTATTTCTTTTATCAAATATGAAATCCAATTCATTTTCAATATGCTTTTGCTTTGAGTTATTGATAGTTTCTATCAAAATTCAGTAAAATAAAAACAATCGTTTTCCTTCCCACAATGGCGGTGGGGAGAAGGCATGTTCTTAGGTTACTCACCAAAGCAATCATCTACTTAATTTATTAAGTAATGACTTATTACAAACCAGCAGAAAAGAAAAAAAATACTGAAACTCTTGTATGTCTTATGTAGCTGTATAAGTTGGTAGTTTTTTTCACATATTAAATTTATTAGATATCATTCAATTTCTCTATGGCCCTCCCCTTTCTTTCTGTATATTTCTAATGAATACCATATATATTATAATTTTCTATGAACAAACACCATTTTGATATAATAAAAAGCAAACTTTTTAAATTGGTGCCTTACATTTGTACATAACAATGAAATTTATTGTTACATATTTGTACATGCACACAATATAGAATTTGGTAAAAATCATGCCTGAGCACTTCCCCCCTCCTTCCCTATATCCTAGCCCTTGGTCCCTTTCCTCCATTGGTCTCCTTTTCATTTTCATGAGAGCTTTGCCTGCCCCCTTTCTTTTCCTTTTTCCTCTCCAGCTACCACATATAAGAAAAAAAATATACAACCCTTGACCGTCTGAATTTTGCTTATTTCACTTAACATAATGGTTTATAGTTCCATCCATTTTCCTGCAAATGACATAATTTCATTTTTTGTTTCTTATGATATTTTATTTTATTCACATTTTTTATGGGTGCATTATAGTTATACATACTGATGGGATTTGTAGTTACATATTTATACATACAATACACCATATAAAAATATAATTTGACCACTATCATTCCCCAGCACTTTGCCCTTCCCTCCCCACTTCCCATCCTTTGGGTAGCTTTTTTTTATACCAATTTCCCTTTGATTTTCATGAGATATGCCTCCATCTTTCTTTTCCTTTTCCTCTCTAGCTTCCTCATATGAGAGAAAACAAGGACCCTGGAACTTTTGAGTTTGACTTATTTCACTCAACCTGATGCTCCCTATTTCCATCTATTTTCCTGAAAATGACATAATTGTATTTTTCTTTATGGCTGAATTAAACTCCATGTGTATATATACACCACAGTTTCTTTATCCATTCATCCATTGATGAACACCTTGGCTGGTTTTATAGCGTGGCTATTGTGAACTGTGCTGCTATAAAGATTGGTATGTATATATCACTGTAGAATGATGACTTTAATTTTTTAGAATAAATACTGAGGAGTGGTATAGCTGGGTCATATGGTGTTCCCATGCCTAGCCTTTTGAGGAACCTCCATACTGATTTCCATAGTGGTTGTACTAATTTAGAATCCCACAAACAGTGTAATTTCTCCACATCCTTTTCAACATTATTAGTTGTATTCTTGATGACTGTCATTCTGACTGTGTGAAATCTCCATGCAGCTTTGATTTGCATTTTCTTAATTGCTAATGATATTGAACATGTTTTCATATATTTGTTATCCATTTATATTTCTTATTTTGAGGAGTGTCTGTTTAGTTTGTTTACTCATTTATTAATTGGATTTTGGGGGGTGTTATTTTTTTGAGTTCTTTATATTCTGGATATTAATCCTCTGTCAGAAGAGTAGCTAGAAAAATTTTTCTCTCATTCTGTCAGTTATCTGTTCACATTCCAAATTGTTTCCTTTGCTCAACAGAAGCTTTTTTAATTTGATGCCATCCATTTATTAACTGAACATTATTTCCTGAGCTTTAGGGATCCTATTGAGAAAGTTGTTGCCTGTGTCCATATGCTGGAGTGTGACCATACATTTTCTTCTAAGAGTTGCACAGTTTCTGGTCTAATTTCAATTTAAGTTGACATTTATGCAGGGTGAGAGATAAAGGTCTAGTTTCTGCATATGGTTAACCAGTTTTCCCAGCATCATTTGTTAAAAAGGCTGTCTTTTCTCCAATGTATGTTTTCAAAGTAAGCATTTTCAAAACTATCTCTTTGCATACCTACTTTTCTATGAGGCCAATCTAATTATAGCATCCACTTAAAATGATCAGACAGTACAGAATTTAGTACATGATTCACATAATGTCAATATAGTAAAAATTAGTCAAAGCAAATACAAACAAATAAGAAACCTTATAAGCAGAAGCATGCACCTCAACCATGGCAAGTACTAGCATCATATCAGAGCTGATGCTTCTGGGAATCAAATCCTATGAAGGCAAAGCACTGGGAAAAACCATTTGAGTTACAAGTGAGCAATCTGATCAGGAGCCTTCTAAAGAGTTCCAGGTTCCTAGAAACTTTATGAAACAGTATATAAAATTATCATATCCATTACATAGTTCACTTGGACCTCTCAAAAAAATTCTGAAGATGTTCCAGTATAACAGTGAAAGGAACTGAATATCAAGATAGAAATTCAGAAGAAAGATATGGAGGTAGATATATGACCTGAAGATAGTAGGGCATCCGAGTCAAGAACCTAAAGTTGAAGATCGAAATCGCATGTTCTCACTTCATTGCAAAGGGTCACCCTGCAGAACCTCACATGAAAGATGAGGAGCAGCAATCACTGCATAGGTCTTCACAGTGATGCTTAAATTAGACATTGCAGTCAATTGCTATTGCTAATGACAGTGGCACATACAAACACAAATGTTATTTATTATTATCATTGTTAACTAGGTCAACTGGACAATATCAGAGGCAAAACTTCAAAAATCACCTTAAAGCTATGGAGCTGTAAGAAAAGATTATAAACTCTAGACAAGAAGATTTTCTTATACACTGTTTAAATGTTTTTGTCTGATTTTTGTTATCGGCAGATGGTCCACTTGAATGTTTCCTTCACCACCACCAAAATTATGAGTTTGCTTCATTAGTATTTACCCATCTACTCTGTTTGTTAGGGAAGATCAGGCTCCATGCACAGCCTATGATCAACAGTGATCACCTAAAACAATACCACAGAATTTCTATCATTCAGAAATTTAGACAAAGAAATTATTGAGTAGTAAGATAAATACTCTAATTCGATACAGTGTTTGGAATCACAGGAAGATAAGTTCTTAATTCTGTAATGGGAATTAAAGAGAATTTCCAAGGGATGTGGTGTTCAAACTGAATATTGAAGTTTTCCAGGTGGTCAAGAAAAAAGCCTCTCCCTGGTAGGTAGAATGTCATGGAGAAAAGTGAAAATGAAAGGAAGAAAAATACTAATGACTTTTAAAAGCTGCTATCAATTTAACGTAGAGTTGAGTGAGAAGGGAAGACGATAAACTGGAGAGGTGGGCGAGGACAGATCTGTTAAACTCAACGGTTTCAGCTCTGTCCTGCTGGCAGCCCTCAGTCAATGAAGGACTTGAGCAAGGATCGATATCGCCCTTTGGAAGATCACTCAGACCACAAGATGAAACTCATTCTGGAGAGGAAGAGCTAAAGAAAGCAAGGAGCCCAGTAAGAGAGGCCAGGTGAGAGCTGGTGAGACTCTAATCTATAGCCATGATAGCAGAAACAGAGAAGCAGTGGGCATTTGAGATAAATTTAGAGGTGAAATCTGGATAGGACATAATATTTGAAGGAACACAAAGACCTTTGTCCTGTTGTTGGGTATATGAGCAGCAGAGTTGTCTGAATAATCCATTGAAATGTGGGGGAAATATAATTTTATTCAAAGAAAATTTTAAAATCTCATTCCTTAATAATTTTGATTCTATGATATAAACTGCATATAATACAGTTAAAGTAGTACATGGAAATAATACATGTAAACATATATGTGAATTAGTAAGTACATTCAAAAGTTTTTTTACTAAGAAAGATGCATAGTTACAAAGGTTTATAGATCATTGCCTCAATAAATCTTCTTTGTCCGAATGGGGTGAGAGATGGGGCTATTAAAGAAAAACTTTATCAAATATTGTTCTAAAGGCTTTAGCAATGTTTTAGAGTTATTCTCCATTCCTCCAAAAGCATGTGGTCTAAACTAGGCACCTCTCACTTCTCGTTTACCTGCTGTCTATTATAAGCAGTGTGACGGGCATGCAGACCCTCTCCCACTCTGCCCACTACCTACCTCAACTCTTTACTATCACAAATGTCAACCTTAACAGACCACTTGGATTTTTTGGTTTATTGCTTTTCTTCCTTTTGCTCAACAATTTTGATGGACAAAGGAGCTGCACATTTGGATATAAGCACAAAGAACTAAATGGACACACATATTTAAAAATGCTTCTGGTTTACATGCATAGTAGCTGGTGGGGAAGGAGAGAGAAAACAGACTTTGACAGGGTCAACAGAGCGAATCAGGTAGATGTGATAAATACTGTGCCAGGATTGAAGTTGGTGAGTTTAAATGAAAAGTGGGGCATGGCTAAAGAAGATTCAGGAAAACTGCCTTCAATAGGGTGATGAAAGAAATTCTGAAGAAAGAGGGAGGAGACTGGGCTTGCAGCAGGCGAAACCTCTAATTTAGATCTGATCCCCCCATCCTTTGCCTCAATATCCTCATTTGCCTCACTTCTCTAAATACTAATGAGTCTTTTGATTTTTTGCCTTGAAACAACTTGAACTTTTGACATATCTCATGCTTAAATCAGTGAAGTTTGTGTGAATCACTGGAAATTCCTGGGCTCATAAAAGCAACAATAATAGTAGTAAAAAAATAAAATAAAATTTCTAAAGAAAAAGCTTTAAATGGAACAGAAAATGTCAGTGTCATTTTTGGAAAATAAATACAAAAGTATAGGCAATTAGTTATTGAAGGAAAGGAAAGTGCTAAACCAAATTGTTCACAAATGTTGAACTCTAGGTAGGATCCTAGGAGAGAGTTAATGAAATAGTCAATAATTTACTGAATATCGTAGTGCAGAACAAGAAAGAAAGCACAAAGGAACTCTGTCTATATGACCATTCAGGGGCTTCCCATGGTGCACATCTATAATCCCAAGGAGATAATCTAAACGTTTTTAATGACTTAACTTGGGCTGGGGATCATAAATGCCCAAGAAGTGCTTCTTCGATTTGTACAGTCTTGCTATTTGTGCTAACATCACTGACGTTGCCAAAATCCAAGGGACAATAGAAACATGAGCTTAAAGTCAATAGACCTCACTTCTTTTTTCAGTCTACAATACTGAATTATTTTCCTCTAGAGAAATAAACAAGCCTAGAATCTCTTCTCATGTGTCTAAGGAAAGTCCTTAGGACAATACAGTCTTAAGGGAAAGAAGTAGTTGCCTGCCCATGTCAGTGGCTGCACATCGTGATGAACTCAAAAAGGAACATCTCCAAAGGGAGGGGAGGCATCTGTGACAAAGAGATATTTCACAATTAAAGACAGGAATTATCTGATCTTAAATAGAAGTTGATCTTACCCCTCCCATAATAGTGACATCAGCCAAGAATTAAATGTCATATTTCCATGAACACAGAGATTGCTTTTTAAATTGCTGTCTGTATGAGATATGATTAGCATTTCTATGCTAGCTGAGTAGCACAAACTCAGGTGCAAATTCAAGTGGTAAATGCTGTGCCATTATGGTAAGTGTTGATTCATGTCAGATTAGTGATTACAGTGCCACCCATCCCACCTAATACTACAGACTATAAATACGAGTGGGTGAATTGTTACTGGCTCCTGGGTAAGACTTTCATCTGAAACACCCAGGTGGTACCTGGCATCTGTTTCAACATGAGCAGGAAATGCTAGGGGTATGAGGTATCCAACTGGTAATAAGGCAAATGCTCTCGGCGACTCAACAACTCCCTTACTACCAGTACACAGCATAGGAAATGACACTCTGTCCTCCAGCTTACTCTGCTAGCATTTAGCAAGGTTTTCATTTCAGTAAATTGTCTTTGCAGTGCACTAAATTGTGCCTGGGAGACTGGAAATAGTGAACACAGCTTTCCCAAAGTGTCTAGTTGATAATCAGGTAGAAACCAAGAAATTAAAAGAATATGACTCCTCTGAAGAGCAACAGAAAACCAAGTTGTCACAAAGACTCTGTCCGGTTATCACGTTTTCCCCAGCACTGGGATCAAGAAGAGATAACTTTGTTCATTTATTCATTTACTCTGAGCATACTGCTTTAAAGCTTTACAGATGAATTGCCTAGTTTTTCAATCTAGCACTATTGGGAGTCAAGGGCAGCTATTGATCCTATCTGGGCCTCAGTTTCCTCAATTACAAATTAGAAATAAAAACTGTACTACTGAAAGGGTTATAATTATATTAAATTAGCTAATACATGTAAGGGTCTTAGAACAGCATAGACTTTGGTAAGTGTTGCCTGTTACTATCCATCAACAAAAATTTATTATTTACTAATTATATACATTAGTCTTTATGATGGTAGCATTACTTTTTTCACTTAAGCTTCCTAATATTTTTAATTGATTTTTTAAATGAGTATAAATGAGTGTTGTGGTGAACACCAGTCAATGCCTAGAAAGTTTGTGACTCAGCACAGTGAGATGTGTTAACTTCAAGTGAAAGGACTCCAGAGAAAGTAGGTGAGGAGAAGGGAAACTGACCACTTCCCTTGTCTCCAGTCTTTAGGTGGGAATCAAAGCAGAGCGACCTTGGCTATAAAGTAGAGGCATGTGCTCATAAGACATGTGGAGAACTCCACCTGTGCAGAGCATGCAGCCGGTCCTATATATTCCTCTGCCTGTAGGGTGGTGCAACCCTTCATTTTGCCCTGACTTGCCACCGCCCTGGGAGCTCCTGACTAATAAATGTTCACACCCTCTTCACTGAGTCCTCCAACTTCTTTCTTTAGGACCAGTAAACAGTACTCTTGGCTTTTTGTAGCTCCAAGGTTAAACAATGAGTTAGCCCATCCTTGTATTAATATTATATCTGATAATAATTTGGGGAAGGAGAGAAGGAAAGAAGGAGTTTTATAATAAAATGACAACTTGTTTTGACACTTAATGTTCTTCAACAGTTGTGGCAGTTCTAAATAAGAGCCATACGAGGGGGGAAAACAGTTCCTCTGTGTTGCTCAAGAACAATACTAACACTATAGATAAATGATCGGGGGACGCACAGAGATCGTCCTCCAGTAAGTCCCTTTCCCCACGTGTCCCATCTTCTGTTTGTCCCTTACTGCTGTTGCGTCCTCAGTCAGGATTCTCTCTGTTGAAAGAGGGAAAAAATCACCTCAAGGAAAGCATTTAAACCCTTGGGTACAGGTGAAGTTCAAGGGCTGGATGGCTTAGTGCAGCTCACAAAAACCCACCAGTAACCAGGCTCCCTGCCTTTCTCCGTTCTCCATATGGGCTTCATTCTCAAACTCCACAAGCACCTGCCAGCAGATCTAGGCCCCTAACCTCCCAGATGCGAGATTCGCAAGGAAGACAGTGCCCCTCCACGGTGTCAGCACAGATCTCATTGCCTTTCGTTGGCTTTTTGGAGTCCATGTAAATTTTGACCCAATCTCAGGGGTAGGGGAGGAAAGTTCTTTAGGTGCCTAGTCTAAGTCAGAATTGCCCCAGGAGCTGGAAGTGAAATAGTTGCCACCAAAACATGAAACATAAGAGAAGGATGAGGAAAAAGCAGCAAAATATAATTAGTGCATTGCTGTCACCAGATAGAGGAAAGGACAACAAAAACATCGCTGGTTCAATACACCTACCTATGGTTCTGATCCCTCCAAATCCACTCAGAGGCCCCAAACACCCTTTGAGCCTGTTGCATGAGGTCCAGAATCTCTATGTGGCATTCGACACTTCAACTATCAAAATTTATTTCTTACTATGTTTTCTCTTGCATTTTAGGCCCCAGCACATTCGCAGAATGTTATCAACCTCTTTTCACCTTTGAATTCCTTGTCTGCCTCCTCCCATCCATCCTACTGATATCCTTTATATTGTTGAAAGTCCAGCTCAAATGTTACCTCTTGACAAACCATGGAAGTGAGTGCTATTATGAGTCTCATTTTTCAGGTGAGGATGTTAAAATGCAAAGTGAGTAAGGAGCTTAGTTAAGGTCACATTGTCAGAAGGTGACAGAGTCTGGTTTATTCTCAGGCACGCTGGATCCTGAGTTGTTCTTCTTCACTATACCTGCAGGAAGCCAGGTGGATACCTCAATGACACCATTCCCTACATCAACATCAGACACATGAAATCATAGACGGAAGAAGAAAATTTCATTATACTTGGGGTTCTATTTTCCCTGATTCTGCTCTGCGGGACATAAATATTTCCCATGGATAAAGCATTTTGTTCATGTCTTGACTATACTTTATAAAACTTAACAACCAAGCAGATGAATAAGAGCTGCATGTGGGTTTTGGAAAAACAAGGCAAGGTCAATATTTTAAAGTTCCACCATCTCACTAACATGAGTTTAAAAGTAAAAACCATTGCATAAATATTTGTTGACTGTTTGCTCTCTGCCAAATGTTATATATGTAAAGAAGAACAAAACATAGTTCATAATCTGAAATTGCTTGTTTCTAGTTAAGGAAACAGAATTGTAAATAAATTCAACTCTGTTTATTGTTAACCTTAAAATTTGAAGAAGCATGTTGCCTTTTCAGGGGGAGGGCCTAACAGTAACAAATAACACTTCAGATGTTTATTTTCTATTGTAGATGAATGTTAAATTATTGCAATATATTTAACATTTAATCATTTGTTCATTGAATAGCTGTTTATTTCAGGCATGATACTATCCATTGGGTCTAAAATGTTGAATGAAATAGACATGGTCTTTGCTTTCCTGACACTCATCATGAGATAGGGAGGGCATTAAATGAAAACACAGCTAAATATAACATTGAACACATCATGAAAATTGCTATGAAGAAGGGAAATTGAGGGCTATTATCAGGGGCCAAAAATTTGTGTGTGTTATCAGTTCTTTGAGGCATTTGTTTCAATCTGAGATCTGAAGAATGAATAGGAAGGAGCCGGTAGATGGTAAGGGGAACAGAATTTCCCATGCAGAGACAAAGGTGTGTGGGGAAGGTGCTGATGTAGATCAGAACTCCATGTGTTCAAGGATGGTCAGGATCTGCAGAGCAGGGTCAGTGTTGGGTGAGTGGCTGAGGATGAGGCTGGAGGCCAGGCGGGAAGAACTTGAGACATAAGGCCTTAAAGCCACGAGAAGAGGCATGGCTTCTAAGGAGAGTGGGAAGTTATTGACAACTTGAAGCAGCAACCTATTCAGGTTTTGGCTGGATAATTCAGGGTGCCCCAAGAAAATTGTCAGACCCACTAATCAGGAGGCAGGGGAACTAAGAAAGGTGAATACACTTGAGTTCTATTTAAGTGGTGAAATCAAGAATGACATCCAAATTCTTATTTTTAGGTAACAGGACATTAAATTCCATTTACTAAAAGTCGTTTTTTTTTAAGAGTAGTCCTATCCCTAAAGGGTAAGGTGTGTAGTCTAGGTCAAGCTAAAGAAATTTTAGAACACATATTCTCTACTGGATTTCCCTTCTGGTTTTGAGTAAAGATCACATGCAGGAACTTCCTGTTGATTCTATGGCTCCTGGAGCGGAATCTAATCTTCCCCAAACTGATCCTTTCCTTCCATCACATTGTTTTTCTTATAATTTCAGACTGAGAACCAGCTGGAGAAACAGATGCTATCTCTTCTGAGTGGTTTCTGTTGTGAGTCTTGACATTTACTGACAGTTCGCACATTGGAAGGGTCCATAGTATGGGTCCCACCTTCGGGTCCCTCCCCCTACCCCCAAAAGCCGGTCCTAAGCACTTGCTAGCACTCAGTTTTTTATCTCTTGGCTAGCAGGAGTAGATACGTAAAACCCATGTTTCAACACTGTTCTGAACTTTCAATCAGGCATTCTTTGCCAAAAGGACTGATAATCTTTTCCTATTTCACTGGTTCTAGAGATAAACACTTGTGGATTTATGGTGCTATGTCTTGGAAATTCTGCTTTCATTTTTAGGAGATATTGTTCTGATTCAGTTCTCTCAAATACCATCTGCTTCTTCTGTAACCTGTTTTGACTTTATAACATTGTGATTATCAGAAAACTATTACTATTTCCAGTACTGTGAAATTTAGAAATATTATGTACCTCGTTATAATAGTATTTCAATAATACATACTTACATGTAGACATTATCATTACCATTGTTATATGAGACAACTGAAACTCAGAAGGACTTTGTTAACTGGCCAACATTATACTGCTTGAAAATGGTGCCTTGGATCCTCACATTCATGGCAAATCCCATGCTTTTATTTTTGTTTTGTTATAGCAATTTAAGTAGTTTAAGGAATAAAAAGATTATAATTCAAAATATTCACTATTGTCTATGTAAGTACAGCTATTTTCTGTCAAGGTCTCTAGAAGTCTTTATAACAAATACACTAATGGTTTCAGAGCAGGTCATTCAGAGCATTTAATGTGTGCAAGAGTTAGTTTTCTTTGCACTATGGAAACTTCTGTTCCATAGCAGTAGTGTGTCTCTTCAGGAAACTTATAAATGTAATTCTTAAGTTACTATGAGAAGCAGGAAAACAGTACAGGCTGTGCACTCCTGGGAACAAATTTCAGAATATAAACTTTGCAGCCAATAGGTCAAACAGTTTCATTTCATTTAGCAAAGGCAACACTTTCCATACCAAATGTCATGACCACCCACCTCACCTCAAGGGAACCCAGGACCTCTTACAATGCCTTTGATTTAGAAAGCACAGCATTGCCCTAGGGAAATCTCCTTGACCTCTTCCAATGGGAGGACAAGTTCTTTTTTGCTACCATATTTTCACAAAGCATATTTGCCTAGTTAAAAAAAAAATCTTGAAGCTCTTTGGAAATAAAACAAAAGTTTGTAGCAGCTCTAGTATGTTTATGTCATTATTTCAATGTTTCTTTTAAAATTGCTCAAGTTTTATTAGTAATAAAAATGCATAGATAAGAGTCTAACCCTGAGATATTTCTTGTGAGGCTTACATTGTTTAGATGACTGAATGAAAAGGTAAAGAATAAACATTACCCAAAGACTGCATCCCTTCTGGGGAAAGAATTAGTTAATTTTTTGGACAGTTGTATCATGTTAGGTAGAGATATACTGTTTTATTATCTGTGTTTTGAGATGAAGTATGGTTTAAAGAAATGTGTATAGCTGTCAATTTGACAAGGGATAGACTGTGATGTTAGTTTTATGTGTGGCTAGGCTTAAGTACTCGGTTATGTAATCAATCACCAACTAGGTGGTGCTATGAAAATGTCCTATAGATGTGGTTAGCATCTATAATCAGTTGATTTTGTATCAAGGAGATTACACTCAGTTAAATAAGTGGCCTCATGGAAACTGTTTGAAGCCTTCAAAAGCAAAGAACTGAGAGTACATTGAGCTTCATAGAGATAGTACCGAGGAAGTGAGAGTTGGACAGGCCCTAGGTGACTCTGTGCCTCACTGAGGAAAAACAACTGAACATGGGCAAAGGAGATCCAAGTAGCTGAGAGGTAAAATGTCATCATATGCATTCTTTGTATGAACTTACCAGAAGCAGCACAAGAAGAAGCATCCAGATGCTTCAGTCAATGTCTCAGAGTTTTCTAAGAAGTGCTTAGATGGGTCAAAGTTCGTGTCTGCTAAAGAGAAAGAAAAATTTGAAAATGTGGCAAAGTTGGACCAGGCCTATTGTGAAAGAGAAATGAAAACCTATATCCCTCCTAAAGTGGTGGGGGGGAGAAGTTCAAGGATCCCAGTGAACCCAAGAGGTCTCAGTCGGCCTTCTTGTTCTCTTCTGAGTATTGCCCCCAAAATCAAAGGAGAACATCCAGGCCATTAGGTAGTTTTGCAAAGAAACTTGGAGAGATGTGTAATAACACTGCTGCAGTTGACAGACAGGCAGCCTTACGAAAAGAAGCTGCTAAGCTGAAGGAAAAATACGAAAAAGCTATTGCTGCCTACTGAGCTAGAGGAAAACCTGATGCAGCAAAAAGGGGAGTTGCCAGGGCGGAAAAAAAGACAGTATAAGGAGGAAGATGAGGAAGACGAAGAGGATGAGGAGGCAGAAGAGGAATAAGTTGGCTCTAACATAGCTCTTTTTTTGTGTGTGTGTGTCTATAAAGCATTTAACCCCCTGTACACAACTCACTACTTTTGAAGACAGAAATTGAAATGTAAGACCGTGTAAGATTAGGTTTTAAACTGCACAGTGTCTTTTTTTGTATAGTTAACAAAGTACTGAACCAGGATAGGGAAGTTTCAATAGCCACTAACCTTGCTGGTACAGTACATAGGTTGTAAATTGGTACAGGAATTTGAACTATGTTCTTGATGGTGCACAGCACAAAGTAGTTCCATATGGGGATGGTAGTTTTTCATCTTCAGTTGTCTCTTATGCAGTTTATATGAAATAATTGTTGTTCTGGTAACTGAATACCATGCTGTAATTGAAAAAAAAAAAAAAAGGTTGCAGTTGTTTTGTGGACATTCTGAATGTGTTTTGGTCAGCTTTTTGCTGCTGTGACTAACAGACCCAACCAGAACAATTTTAGGGGAGGAAAAGTTTATTTGGAGGCTCATGGTTTCTGAGGTCTCTGTCCATAGAAGGTCAGCTCTATTCCTCAGGACTTCAGGTGAGGCAGAACACCATGGCAGAAGAGTGCAGCAGAGGGGAGCTGCTCACCTGATGATCAGGAAGCAGAGAGACTCCACTCACCAGGTACAAAATATATACACCAAAGGCACACCCACAATGCCCACCTCCTCCAGCCACACCCTACCTGCCCTCAATTCCTACTCATCACAGGATTAATTTACTGATTAGGTTAAGGCTCTTATAATCCAATCATCTCTCCTTTAAACCTCCTGCATTGTCACACACATGAGCTTTTGGGGCACTCCTCATATCTAAACCATAACAGAATACTTCTAAATAAATATGATTATTTTATTTAAAAAACTAAGATTTCTCAAGAAGAAATTCTGCCTCAAGAGTTTTGTCTGAGTTTCCAGCCTACCAGCCTGGCCTGCAGATTTTTGACTTGCCAAATCTATAATTCAATCATTGAAAATAAGTCAGTCCATCTATATTTATTTATATCTTTGGATAATAATTATATTTATGTCTGATGTATTATACACAAATAAAATGTTTACCTATAACATATCTACACACACATGCACACACACACATCCTACAGATTCTTTCTTTGGAAAACCCTAATGGATATAGACTTATAAATGAAAGATCCAAAATTAAATGCCTTCTTTACCTCCTTTTAGTTTTATTACATTTTAATTACAAAAATTATACATGCTTATTTAATAAATCTAAAATACAGAGTTGTTGAAACAGAATGCTAATACTCTGCAGTTTTCCCTCTAATCCTTCTCTTTCATTATACATTTTTTTCATACCTTTCTCCAAAACACATACGTGAGCATGCATTCATATTCCTATAGCTAGAATTTATTTTGTTTTATTTTAAAAGGTGGCTACTTTCTACATAACACTCTAATTTCTTTTTGGCCATTAAACAATGCATTATATAACCTACTATAAGTAAATATATAGAGAGCCCTTTTAAAGATTGTTGCATATCAATCACTGTATTTATCATAACTTAAATCAAGTATTGTCCTATTAATGGTCTTTTGGGCTTTTTTTAATGATTTTTTTGCCATTTCTAATAATGCTGCATTAAATATTTGTACTTTCAATTTTATGTACTTGTGGTTTTTTGGTATATTCTTAAAACTGAAATTTCTAGGTCTAAGGGTATGAGTATTTAAATGCTTAATTTGTACTAATAGACTTATTTTATAAAGGTTGTAGCAATTTTTTGTTCCACTGGCAAAACATGCAGCCATATCCTCACCAGCACTGGATGTTAGTTTTCAAGGTGAATAGAAAAATGATTTATCATTTATATTTTATTTTAAATTTCCTTGTTTCTAGAGCAATTGACCATATTTTTATATGGTTGAGGTGACTGGTATTCCTTTGCTATCACTTGCTTCTTCATTTAGTTTGCCCATTTTTTTATAATATTACATTCCTCTTTTTTTTAATCTCTAAGAGACTTTCATCTTTCTGAATATGGCCTTTCAATCTGCATAATGTGTCCATAAGCATGAGGAAGTCAGGTCAATGTTTATATAGATCATTACAGTTTAATTGCACTGACACCATCCTCCCACACCCAGTGAGAAAGAAATAGGTCCAGAAGGAAGGTGAAGTTGTGGTGAACCTTGAAATTTCTGTCTGTGGTGGTACAGCAACTAAAGAAATTCTAAAGAAAAATCATCTTGTCAACTTCTTCAAACTAGAAATGTATTTAGACTGCAATATAGATCTAATGCCCAGCTTGCAGAATTGCAGAATTTTCCAATTTGGTGTTGCTCCAGGTTAAAAAACATACCAGCTGAAAAATGTGAATTGGAATCATTTGCCATCCGTTCCTAATATAATGACTGATTTGCCACTCTGGATGCAGCGAGCTGCAGGCAGTGGGTTTGAACTGAGTCCAGGTGGAAGGGGGCCAGACACATTAAATTTAAGGCTGATATTGCACAACTCCCTACAGAAATTGTGCAAATAATGTAGCTGAAGTGCTTTCTGCATGCTGTGTAGCCCAACTCTTTTGGCAACCTGATTAATTCTTTGCCCTTTTCTGTAGTATGCACAGTTAGGAAATATACTAAAAGGTGACCGAAATCATAATAGAAACTGTCAAGTATTATATTTAAAATGTTATCCTGTTCATTCTTAGTTTAGAAAATAATTTTTCAAAAATGCCCAATGAAGGTAGAAATAGTAATTACCCCTTGGTGCTAAGTTTCCTTTTGTTAATACCACTAACAACAGTAATATATAAGTCCAACCCCAGAGATGATGGCTATTCTAAATTTATGTTGTATTCTACCCAGCTAAATATAAATACACTGATGAGATTATTAAAAACTGGTTTAATGTAAAATGAGTTTTAATTGTACTTACATTAAGCTGGACCACCATGTCCATGCACATTTCTCTATTTATCATAAGTATGCTCATAGTCTTCATGGTTTAAATTTTCATGCACCTCCATCCTGGTTTTTGTGCTTTTTCTTAAAAGGAGGTTTATTATACAAGGATGAATTTTGATGGCAAATAGTAGGACACATTTAACTAAAGATTTGTACTAACTCCAGTTTTAGTCTTTGCAAAGATGGAGGTGTTGATGTTGTCAATATTCCACTGAGAAAGTAAAGCCAAGAATGACACACCAAGTTCTATCCAAGTCATCAAACTAATGTGCTAAATATATGCTAATTTTTTTCCTAAATAGAAACCTTTTAGAGGTGACTTCTATACTATTCATTTTTACTAGTAAATTCTTTTCCAATTGCATATTAGGAGCAGTGGGATACTTAGGAAATCAGCAAATGAATTCTAACATATGACTTGGAAGTCAAATTGGCAAAATCAGGGGTTTAACCACTTGATGCATTACCAATCTGGAGTAATGAGTGCCTGAGAAACTCAGTTAAGGATTGTATTACAAATTCTGGAGGATTTGGCATGGCATTGGGAGCTGAAGAAAACAGTAAATAGGAAATGTATAGTCTCAGTTGAATTTTGCTTTTGTTTTCTAGATTTTGATTTCTAAATGTTTCCTTAGAACAAGTAACTTGGGTTAAATGGGATTTGAACAAACTCAGCTTCAGAAATTAGTAACCAATTTGCTTTTAAGGATCATATTTCATGTTACACTTAATAGGTATCACATGTTTTTAGTTGGTCTTCTCTATATATTGATGTTGGCTTAGGGGAAAAAGGAATTCCAATAATAAAGCATCATGATACTTTGGAGATTGTATCTATAAATCATGCTTCACTATAACATTAGAGTATATTTAAGAAACTAATTATATAGTATACTATAGATATTTGTGTGTGTGCATGTGTATATGAGTGTGTGTGTGTGTCTGTTTATGTGTGGGTGTGCATATGTTATTCATGTCTGAAAATATTCTTCTTGGGCAGCGGTCTAGTTGCTGGCCTCCTGACCTAAGGAAAAACATCTGGCAATTAAATGGAAAAATTGTAGGTTAATTGATAGGGGAAGACTAATAGGATTCTGGCTGTGCTTGGGATCAGGATGTGACCTCTGAGATATCATGGGTTGGAAATTGGAAAACATTTTAGATCTTGCACTTGAAAAAATATTTGAAGCGGCACCACATGCCAGAGTTAATCAGTGTCAAAATGTATTGCTCAATGTCTGTGGAAAACAAGCAAGAGGTAAACGTGATGGAAATATGTTTGCCCCTTTGTTATGGTCCCAAATTAATATGTTGAAGTCCCAAACACCAATGTGACTATATTTATAGATAGAGATTTTGAGGAGGTAATCAAGGTTAAATGAGGTCAAAGGGTGGGGCTCTCATTCACTATGACTGATATTATTCTTTCTCTGTCTCCTTACTACCTCTCTTTCCCTTTCCCAGAGCACAGAATGAAGGCCACATAAGGACACAATGAGAGAAAGCACTTTACAAGAAGGTCCTCACCAGAAACCGAATTGGCCAGCATCTTGAACTCAGACTCCTAGCCTCCAAATCAGTGGGAAAATAAATTTCTATTGCTTAAACCACTAGATTGGGTTATTTTGTTATGGTCACTCTAGCACATTAACACACACTTTGTCTAGCTGTCTGAAAATAGGTTCTAAGTTACTATGGGTAAATAAAACATATTGGAATATCTGTGGTGCCAAAGCAGACATCTTGCTTTCTGTGAATTATCTGGAAACAGACACAGCTTTAATAGTTTGCTAGGAATTCTCTTGGTAGTGTCTAACATGGTTACAAAAGTCATCAGAGTAAATGAAGTGGACATTTGCTATTTTTGTTTGGCCAGATTTACTTTTTCCTTCCTTCCAACATCACCTTGGCTTTCCTCTAAGGAAGGACATCTCTTTCACTCTTAGTCCACATGCTTTGGGTGTGGTTGAACCCACCCCATGTCTCCAAGTTGAGGAGATGACTCAGACCTGGACTTTGAGACTACTGAAGCCCCTGTTGGGATGATGACTCTGGGTAGCCATGTAGCAATTGCAGTCATTTAGCACTAGCTTGGGCTTGCTGGAACCTCTGAGAAAGAGATACACACATTCTGGTGGATTTACTAAGATGAAGAGATGCAGGTCTGGAGCTGCTGGTGGCCATTTCTCAGAGAATTGACTCAAAACAGGAAGCCCAAGTCAAGAGGAGGAGAAAAGCATATTTCTGATAGAACTGTTAGAGAAGAAACATCCAGCCATTAGTTCATTTTGCATAAGCCTTCTTGATTTGGGTGCTGACTCTTGTAGACAGAAGAGACATTTTGGTCATCATTGTGGCTGGAGATTAAAAGAAATTTTAAATTTTGATTCAAATACCCTCTCCCTCTTTCCAACTCACCTAAACTTTTGTTAAGCTTCTATTAAGGCTGAGTTCAAATTCCATAGTCCCCATGAATGGTCTCTTTCTATAGGCTTTTACATCTTGTACAAATCATGAAGTGTCCAGCACATGGCCTATTATGTGTGTGTGTGTGTTTGTGTGTGTGTGTGTTTATGCGCGCATGCGCGCGCTTATTCAGAAACTCCAAATTTAATTCTTGGAAGACAGGTCATTTAAGAGCCTGGAAAATGACCACAGAGATTGCTCCAAGATTTAGTGGGTTGATCTCTTGAGGAGATGCAAAGGGAAGACCATCAGAGGATTGAAGAAGAAACTATCAGGTCCAGGTGAGGTAGATAGCAATGGGCACAAAGGCATAGAAACAAATATCCTCAAGTTCTGCAGAAAGAAAGGGACTGGAAGTGAGAATGAAACACATGCCATCAACCACCTGGATGTGAATAAGGAATTACAGGAGTGAAAGGGTGATATTTTAGGAATATTCTTGTTTTGGGTTTGCTAATTACTGTAGAATGAACAGTGTTCCCCTAACTTTGTGTTCACCTGAATTTTATTTAGAAATAAAAACTTAGATATAAGTTCTTGGTTAAGAATTTCAACATGAAATCCTCCTGGATTTATGGTGGGCTTTAAATCCAATGACTGGTGATGTTATGAAAGATGTAACATTGTGAGTTTGATGTCCTCTCCAGACCCCAAAAACCTAGGAAAGAGGACGTATAAAGAGACTGTTATGCTGCCACAAATCAAAGAACACCAGAAGCCACTGAAAGTTGGAAAAGGAAAGGAAATATTCTTCCTGTTAGAATCATTGGTGGGATCTTGGCCCTGTTGATACCTTGACTTCAGACTTTTGGCCTCCAGGACTATGAAGAAATAAATTCCTGTGCTTTGTAGACACCAAACTTTGGGTAGTTTGTTATGGCATCCATTGAAAATCAATAAACTAACATAAAATATGGGAAAGTGGCAAGAAAGCTGAAATATCTGAGATAACTGCTCAAAAAGGGGGAATCTATGTCTGATTTCATTAGCATTGAGATCAAAATTGCTATTCTCTATACATAGTCTATCTTGTGTCTTCAATCTTAATGAGTCAGATGCTGACCTGGACTTATATGGCTTCTGATGGCCATTCTCAGGAAAAGCAAGGTTTTGCTGAGCTTCTGCAGTTTTCCAAGAAGGGAATGAGAAACAGGAGGTCTGTTGATTTTACTATAGAAATTCTACACTGTTCTCTGGCATCATGACAATTTGGCCATCTGCTTTGTGGAGGTAGTCCAGCATCATCAAAGAGACAGTACAATTTCTGTCACTTCTTAGAAAGGCCTCCTTGTAACACAACAGTCATTTAGCATGTTCATTGTGTGACAGTGTAAATTTTCATGACTAGGGTCACCAATGATCCCAATTTGCCTTGGACAGCCCCAAGTTATGCAGGTGGTCCCAGCCTAATTAATTATAGCCCTCCCCCTTAAGGGCCCCTGTTTGGACAATAAACTATAGAGCCATCTTAGCTGTGATAGAATCCCTATTTTGTTTAAAAAAAAAGAAAATTTTGCAAATTAGTTTGTTTTAATTTTCTTGTGAAATCAGCAAGATTTAGAATAGAGATTCAGTTATTCAAAGAGAGTTTTGCTCAAGAGTTAGAAAAGGGAAGTTTGTGATGTGTTTGTTTCCTAAAACTTGGTTGGTTCCCCCTAAAGCAAGCCCCATGCCACTCACGCCTCCCCTACCTGCTTTTTGCCATCCTGGCAGCATCTCTATTCAGCAAAAGGGATCTGGCTTCTTCGGCAGTGTGACAACTGCACACATTCACATCTGCAAAGCAGGTGTAGCTGGCACATGCCCAAGCCCGGCCAGACAGCTTCATAAATCCTGCCCTTACCGCAGCCCGAATTACTTTTCATGACACAAAGCCAAGCTGTGTTATTCACCTAATGCCCCGATTTACAGTTCCCAAGACAAAAGAGCATAGAGATAGAGTTTCAGAGCTCTGTTTGCCTTCACGTTTATCCAAAGGTCAGTTTCAGGTCAAGCTCAAAAAAATCTGACAAATGGTGGTGAATAAACCTAAAAATAAATTAAGTGCAAGTGGGAAACTTAAGCATTCCTTGTTCTGGTGCCAAAAGAAAACTCAACCTAAAGCACATTCCTTTAATATCTGGAACAAACAGCTGTTCTCTTATTCATGGCACACTGGGAAATTGTGCTCTCTTCAGCTTATGTGCATATGTACAAGTGAGCTTACACACTTATGCATGTGCAAGTCGGAACAGTCCCCATTTGGTATTTGTTCTTGTGTCTTTGAGGCCCTGAGTTACTAGAAGATCAGACTAGCCTCCTAGTAAGAAAAGCTCTTATCTGGAAAAATGTTGTATTGGCCCAGAGTGCCACCCAATGTCCTGCCAGACCCAGCATACCAGGACTTCAAATGAGAAAGCTCATCACTCCATGCACAAGAAAATCAGACTTGGAAATGCAAGAGCTTAGTGAGAGACACATGCTCATAAATCACATCCATGAAAGAGAAGGCCACATAGGTAAGCTGAATGCTTCATGTAGGAGACTTAGAACAACAGAATGAAAAAGTGCTGGAAGCTTCCCTGAATGCCTGGTTTGCAAATTGGTTTCTCTAGTTTGGTTTTTAAGGGTATGTATTTTCTTATCTACTGTTTCTACTCCCCTGGATCTCCCTTTAGTCTCTCTGCATTTCCCTCTTTCTCACCCACCCCACTCCCAACTGAGAAATGGGAAATGTGATGGTGTAGCCAGCAGTATAGAATTAATTAATGTTTTCTCTGAGCAAGGCTAATGAATTGTTTTAAGTAAATAAATGAAGAGCCCAGCAATAAGTAACTCTCTCAAGATATTTCTCAATAGCTAAGAAAATCTTACCACCCAGCAGTACCTCTTCAGCATCTTGGCCAAGATGGCGACCATGACAGGGCTGCAAGGGCACATATGCCCTAGACTTGCATGAAGGACGTTTGTAAGGAAAACAATTGACAGCAATGAAAGTCCAGCTCCCTGACTTCAAAATATTACAACTGGCCTTGAGATTCACCCTCCTATTGTTTTTTTCGATATGAAAACTTTCTCTGTGGTATAAATTTTCCTTCTGGTCACTCCTCTCAGTCCTTCTCTCTTCACTTTCCTATTCAATTTGTGATTGAAATTTCACTCAAGCAAGTAAACCATTTCTGGAGAATAAACATATTGATCTCATCACATTTCAAAGTGGATTTGTAGATTCCAGCTGCCTCTGTTACAGTGTTACAGACTTATAGCACAAGCCCGGAATTTTTTTTTTTTTTTTCCTAAAGACTGAGTCAAGTAAGACTGATCAGAGTCAAGCAAAGAGGAAGGATGGCAGATGAATGTGTTTCAGTAACTGATTTGACAAATCTGCCATATGGCTCGTGGACAGTAGCACTTGGACAACTGAGGCAAGATGGAGTTTGTCAAGTGAATCACTCAGAGGACCTAGACAACCAATAGCATCGTTAACAGCCAGGGTTGCTCTCTTAACATCCTCTGGGCTCCCACTCTTCCCACACATGCCGATGGGGCCCTACTGCAAGTCTTTCTGGCTTTCTTCCTAGCAATTTCCACTGACTCACTAACAAAGTAGCCCCCAAATGCTGAGATTTCATTCTCCTGGAAGCAGCTTCAGCCAATGGCACATGGGAGATGGTGAATGAATACCCTGGTAGGGAAAGCAAATTTGTTTGACACTGGATCCCAACTGTCTCTGGCAGAATGCAGCCCTATTGCCTCATTGTGGGATTGCAGCCCCGCTGCCCTATTGTGGAATGGCAGGCCTGTTGCAAGGTCACACACCCCTCACACTTCCCCATCCCTCTGCAGGTACTTCCTGGTTTCCCCCAGAAATAAATAACTTGTACTTGAAGTTGTCTGAGATCAGCATCTGGAGGATCCTAACCTGAGGAAGTCCGATAGTGGTGAATTGTTCACTGAGACCATAGGGAGACTATGTGGCTTGATTCTGAAGAGCAGTCCCCATAGGCAACTTGAAAATAGCACCCAGGATGTTGCCCCAGAATTCCCAAGTATAGGGCTAAGGGGTATAAAATGCTAACCTCCAAATATAAAGACACTAGTAAAAAACTATATTTCTGCATATGTGTGTGTACACACGTGTGCATCCATGCATGCATGTGCAAATCAGAATTGGGGAGTGTGAATTGTTGGGAGAAATGAGGAGGTAAGGATTTCTAGTCTTCTATTATTAGGATTATGACTGGGAAGACAAAGCATTGCTTTAAGATTTGTCTGTGTGTTTGAAAAGGTAGATGAATGTTATTAATGTATTCCAGGAAGTACTGAACACCAACTTGAAGCTTTTATCAGCTTTTCTTTGCTCTAATTTCTAAAGCAAAAATGCCTTCCCTCCAAATACTCTATTAAGAGAACATATGAAATTAATGAAACATATCATTACTTTTACAATGGCCAAATTGTAGATTTGTCACAGTACAGAGACGGAAACTCATTAAGCCATTGTGCTTCTGCTTCACATTTTATAGTGCATTAAAAGAAAAAGAATTTTCCAAACCTACCAAACCTTCTTTTCTCCTATTGTCTCTCTGGAACTTCTTTTATAGTTCAAGCTGCAAATCATCTGACTTATCTCTCCATGCCTATAGTATTGGTAGAACAGAAATTTAGAATACTTACAGCTGAAAGTGAGAATCTCAATTTGGGGCCAGGGATTTCATGGTTTATTTGAGAATTAGGATGGAGTTGACAAGTCCTTGCATCCTTTGGAAGCTGTAGAGTACAACAGCATTCTTCTTTATCAGCCTATCAAACCCCTTCCCTCATATCTTTCAGAGAAACTGTGAATTATTTATTCTGTGGGTTTGGGCATTTTAGCAAACCTCAGCACAGTTGCAGTGTGAGGCCAAGTCAATCTTTCAGTTGCCCTCTGCATTCTTTTGAACCATGCTGCATTTTTTGAGAGGGTGCTATGAATTCAAAAAAGAATGATAGGAGAAATCAAGTGTGGATCAAAGCAGAATTGGTTAGTTCTCGTTGCAGCATCTACCCTGTACTTAATTATAATTGAACTCTTCAAAATAATGTAAAAATCATCCTATGCCTATCTAAATAGATGCTGCCTGGTGTTGGCATATTTTTTTGGTTGTTATAATCAAAGTCAATTTGTATTTAAAAATTATTGCACAGGGATATTTGACATGAATCACTTTAAAACTTCACAAACTTTTTTCACTTCAAAAATAAAGGAAACAATGTCTTATGAGGTACTTGACAGAAAAAGAATCTTTCTGACTTTCATCGTGGAATTTCATATTCCTTGTATAGGAACTTACCTATAGAGGGAGAAATATATGAGAAATATATTTCCTTTGGTCCTTTCCCACATTCTCCTGGGTAGTTTTCAGTTACCCTTTCTATCAGTCAGAGTTCTACAGAGAAATAGAACCAATTACATCTACATAACTGGAGAGAGATTGATTTGTCTTTACTTTATCTGATTATATATAGAAATATGTGAAAATTATAGATAATAGATGACAATATGATGTACATATCAATATGATAGAATATACTTACATATATAGATATTGTATCATATACATATTTATACATATAAATTAGGAAAACAGATTTTAAGGAATTGGCTCAAATGATTGTGGGGCTGGCAAATCAAAGCTATAGGACTGGCTGATAGGCTAGATGTATAGGCAGGATTTCTATGTTAATCTTGAGGCAAAAGTCCTTCTTTTCTAGGAAGACTCAGTCTTAATTCTTACGACCTTCATCTGATTGAATTAAGATCACACCCATTATAAAGGATAATCTGCTTTACTTAGAGTCATCTGATTGCAAATATTGATGTTAATTACATTAATAAATGCCTTCACAGTAACATCTCAAGCAGTTTTGGGTCAAGCAACCAAACACTATACCCTAACCAAGATGATGCATAAAATTTACCATTACAGCCCTCAAAAGGAAACCACAGCCTTCCTGCCTTATATTGTACTGGAAGGAATATGGTAATCTGAGAAAGAGACTTGGATTCAAATTCCATGCCTGCGACTTCCTGAGTGTTCCTGAACAAGTGTGAAACTTTCTAACTCTTATTTATAAAACCATGCAGGCCAATTACAATTCTTTCTATTGCAAAGCACAAAAAAAAAAAAAAAAAAAAAAAAAAAAAAAACACAAGCCAGTTAAACTCAAGAAAGCAAAGGGGAGATGTATTGTCTCAGGTGACTAAGAACTTCAGCACAGGACCAAATTCAGGGTTCAGGCTCAAAGTGGGCTCAAATGATGTGTGGGAGACTCAGGATTCATTCCTCTCTCATGCATCTCAGCTCCTGTTACTGCCCTGTACTCTTCCATTCTCTTTCAGGCACTTTTTCTGTGGTGGCAAGCTTCTCCTAGCAGCTTCAATTTATAACATTTTAGGTTAAAGATCACTTTTTAGCTCTTCAAAGTCATGAACATGCCTAACCACTTCCTGTGTCCTAGGGCATGAAGTCTTTCAGCATAGGACACTTGCTGTATTTCTGGGAGCTAGAGGTAGAGCCCCATCCAGAGGCACACAAAGAGTGAAGCATGGAAGAGTTCCCAATAAGAAATGCTGTTTATATAGAAAGGGGAAGAAGAGGGGGTGGAAAGGGAAAAATCATCCACAGAACAATGATTTGGGTACTTTACTCTCAGGGCTGATCATTGAGGTTTAGTCTTTCTCCAGTCAAATATGCTCTGATTTGTCTAAGTAGGTAACTAAGTAGAATAATAATATTCTCAGGCATTATTTTCACACTGGGTTAGGACAGAAATGAACATACATATTTTAGAAAAAAAAAGTTTCAATACTCTTAGGGGATTTGTCTTGGTCTTATCTAAAGATGGCCAACATCATCTTGCTATATCAATTTTGTGTAATCAACCTGTCCTAAAGAAAATGAATAGAACTGATTGGAAGTGAAATTCTGACAATTTGGATTGATAGTAGAGGATGATTTTTAGTTGAACTTGAAGGGAGTTCTGAGCAGGAAAAAAAAAATCCATAATGAGAATTCTGGAAGGTTCTATAACCAGCTTATCTTGCACAAAAGAATTAAAAGCATTTAATGAAACAAATTGGCTCCTGGGGTGAACTTAAACATAATACTGACTCCTCTCAGCTCTTTATTTCACTTTATTTATTTATTTTATTTTTACTATGCCCCAACTTTCTTCTTTCTCCTTCTAACTTTTTTTCAGGCATATTTCTTTATATTCCATTTCCAAGGATTCTCTTTGGCTTATAATTAATACTTGTGCTTGTGACTTAACTCAGTTTGCCTCAGGGTAAAATGAAGTGTGTGTGTGTGTGTGTGTGTGCGCGCGCGCGCACGCGCGTGCGTGTGCGCGTGCATGTGTGTGTTGGTGATGGCATCAAGGTGTTGGAATTAAACAGTTTACAAGTAGAAATTACTCTATTAGCAGCATTATTTTGAGAACATGAGAGTGGGAAGAGATCGTATTTCTATAAATGCACCGTAACAGTCCATGCACCCAGAAAAACCTTAGATCCTAACTCTGATTAAGACCTAGATAGATAAGTATTTTTGTAAATGTAAAACAAGGAATGTCACATTTTTGCAACTATACCTAGTAGAAAAGAAGAAGGAAATCGTCTTTAGGGGAGAAGGAAAAAATGAGGTAGCAAAAGATAGTTAATTCCTAGGAAATGTTTTATGGTAGCTACATTTATTGATTGATTAATTGATTTTGTGATTCTGGGGACTCCAACTGAAGAGTCTTAGGCATGTCAGGCAAGCCCTCTACCACCAAGCTACATCCCCAGATTTTACCACATAAATTCTTTGCCCAAGTACTTCTAAATAGTTTTTCAAATCATTCTATTTTATTTTGTCTCAATTCTCAATTTTTGAGAGTTGAAAATATTTGCATAATGTTTTTCTCTGCAATGCCAACAACCAGTTTAGACATTTGAGGATTACCATTGATTCCTGGGTTATTGCACCAGATTTCATTGGGTAGAAGAGGCAATTGCCTAAAATACTGATCTGGAAAAACTCTAGAGCTTTAGGAACAAATATTTAGAGGTAGATCACATATTACTTCTCCTATCCTTGGTACACAATTCTATGCACACAGAATTAAATTAAAATGGAATACACCTGTAATCCCAGCGGCTAGGGAGGTTGAAGCAGCAGTATCACAAGTTTAAAGCCAGCCTCTAACAACTCAGTGAGACTCTGTTCCTAAATAAAATACAAAATAGGGCTGGGGATGTGGCTCAGTGGTTAATTGTGCCCCTGAGTTCAATCCCAAAATAACATATATGGAATACAAATCAAATGAGAGGAAAAGACAGAAAAACTTCAAGCAAAGAACTAAGTTGGTACTATAGGAGTAGTATCTGCTTGCTCATCTTTATCTTAAGTCACGAACAAATAATGATTAGTTTAAATAATGATTTTTTTCACCCTTAAAATGTCAGTCTGTTAGTAAGCATTTTAATAATTTGTATATTTTTAAGTGTCTCAGCAAGAGTTTTGTCATCAACACTGTTACAGGTGCCATTCTGAACGTAAGCCAACTGGGCCTTAGCACTTTTCATTGGAGTCAAGCAGATGGGTGAATATGCTAGTGATAACTGAACTTTACCCATGACCATAACTGCCATCTAGAAAGAAAGATAGAGAATGTTTATTCCAGGGAATCAATGCTCTAAAGCATGATTGTCTCTTCTTTTTCAGATAAAGAAACTGAGGCTTCAATAGATGAGAGTGACATGCCTCCTAGCAGAATTTTGTCTTCAACCCATCTGATTCTGAAGCTCATATTTTTAATTACTTACTCAATACTCAGGAGTAAACCTTGGTTAATACTTTGCTTCTTTTTTTAATAACAAATTGACCGTTATGCTCTGTTTTAGAGATAAGACAAGTAGTCACTATAAGCTCCTCTCACTCTTCTACACTGTAGGGTGAGGAACCAAAGTGCCTTTTCCAATTCACCCTAATGTGTGTCAACCTGTTTGTTGAGTATTTTAATGACAGCTCCCTCAAATTGTGCTACATGGACAATTCCCATTTTCTGTAATTAAATGTTGGTCAGATTTTTAACTTTTCAGTAATTTGTGGTTTGAGATATTCTCAACTGCTTTTTAAAGCTCAATCATTTTTGCTGTATAAAATCAGTCTTTAACTCAATTCCAGATTATCTTCATCTCCTAACCTTTCTTCACTCACCTCACTTACACTTACCCACCCAGCAGAACCAACCTTGATTGTGGATTTAGTGTCCTGAATTGGTAGGAGAGAGGCATCATCTTCTTACTCTCTAGAAGACCTTCCCTTTGAATTTGATCTTTCTGAGCCATCTTCTTGTCCATTTTCAGTGTGAGGAGAATCCACTAATGAGGCCACACCATGTCAGTCATGAGCATGCATGGCTTGCTCTAGTCCAATTTGGTTCTGTTTGGTACTGGAGGCTGTGGTGGATGTAGTCCTTCCTGCTTCATGGAACAACATTCTCCCTCTCCACCTCCTCTATTGAATCATCTTCCCTTTCAGGAGCCAATTAACTACCTCCTTTGTCTTTGCCAGTGTCAATCAGTATATGCCACAATCTATTTTCTAGGCTTGGCATCCTCCTGCTTATCCCAGTAGTCACCTGGGTACTAGCTTTGGTTTCTACACAGTCACTCTAAATTCTCCAATGTAGGGAGCCTTAGGATCTGTTAGGGTTTATTTCTGTATTTGGGAGCCAGAAAAGACTGGACAGGTACCCTTTTCTTTCAAGGTACCTGACTTCATGGCTTTCAATCCTGATGCAATGAACTACTCCAGCAGCCTTCACACTTTAAAAAATCCCTAGACAAGCCTCTCTTTTAAATAATTCTCCAAAATATTATGGCACACAGAAATTCTAAGTTTTCCTTTCCCTTCCCCCTGGGATAAGCAGCACAATAATTACTTAAAATGACAACATTCTACAAACTGAAGGTTCCAAATCTCTTTCCCAAGAATTGTGCCACACTCCATTTGGGTGGCAGGAGCAGGGCAGGACTCTGGACTCTTCAGTGTAATGATCACTCAGAGTGAGATGCCAACTTCCTCTCTTTCCAACACCCTCCCTTCCTATGCGTGACTCTTTGAGATGGTCTGTCATCCTTCCCCAACCTCACTTAGTTTCACAAAGGAAAGCAGCACTATCTCCACAACACACTGGAATTTAAAACCAACCACACTCAAGCTTCTTCCTGTCTTATATTAATCAGAATAGGGATGAATGTGATCATGGTGGCAGTGGGTGGGTGCCTCTCGTAGTAGGTCTAACCAGTAGATAGTTGGTTCTCACTGGCATCTTAGCAGTTTAGATTGTGGGATAACTAGCACTTTTGCCCTCATCTTTGGGCCTTATTCCTAGTTAAAGGACAGAAAAATTCCAGCATGATATTTTATACATTCACTTTTTATTGTGTGCACTTCAGTCTCTTATGGTTTACAAGATTTCCTAGTGAACTATTCTCTAGGTCTGTCCACATTGGTCAGGAAATACCTACTGGATATTGGCCGATCAGTACACATATTTTAGGGCCCTGACACTCCTAGCAGAGCTAAAAGCTTAGGAAAGTAAATGAGGTTAAATTTAACTGTGTTTTTGGTTTTTGTAATAATAAACAACTTAACATGGGGCACTAATCAGAAGGATACCAGGGAGACAACCCTCTTCTTCACTCATGAAGACATTAGAGCAAGTCTACAATTCAAATAGATTTTAGCCTTATTCACTAGTGCAATTTTTTCAGAGGATATACAAATATAATCTCTAGGTGCAGTTACTGTGAACCTAAAACTGGTTCTTGTTTTTTATTATGCTCAATTTAAGTGCCCAAGAAATCACACCAAAGCCCAGAGCTCTCTCCCCCAATGGCTTTGTCTTTGGATTTTCTGTATTATCAATAAAAACTATTTTCCTTGAAGTTTATAATACTTACCTATCAAACACCTTCCAATAATCAACTCCTTTATTATAACTGCCTTATTTCACTAAAGGTCATGAATGTGTTTTCCACTATACTCTGTCTATTCAACTCTAGCTTTCCTGTAAGATATAGGTCAGATGTCACCACCACCGCTGCACAGGACCAGGGTCTCTGACAAGGTTAGTGAAGTTCAAACAGAAGCAAAGTGCAGAATGTTTGATAGGAAAATCCCATGACTCATAGGAGTCATGCAATCCTTGAGAACGGAAGATGAACGTGTGTACATGCACGATATTTTTGTCCTACCATTGATTTTTTTTTCAACATTGTCCTACAAAGGAAAGAATGATGGGAACAAAAAACAACAAATCAGAATTTTTGGAGACTTGTAGAAAAATGAAAATAAAATAAAAGACTGGTTGAAATATGAAAAAAAACACAAAAGAAAAAAATGTAAAAGGAATAAAGAAACATCAAAAGAAAGAAATTGCAAAGATGAAAGACCTATTAATTTTTATTTAAATTAGAAGTGGAGTAAAGTTTCTCATAGACTATAAAACGATAGGAGCAGTAAATAAATTATTGAGTTTGATAGGAAAAAATAACAGGAAATAGTGGAAAGGACATTAATGAAATGTTATTAAAAATACATCTAAAACATTTGGAAATTTAAAATGTTATAAACGAATAGACTTGTGACTACAAAGTAAACAAGAAATCAGTAAAAATATGCCAAGTATTTTTTTAAATTCATAGAAAATCATATATATTGGCATTATACCTGATATATCAAATATAGACAGGGAACAAAGAACACATTGGTATTAAAAACTAAAGAGGAAGACAATTCAAATTGTTGGTGAGGTTTAGAGAAGAGCTTAAAGAAGTCTGATAGTGTGTACAAAAGTGTAAAACCCTCATCTGTGAGAATCCAGGGATATTATTGTCTAATGAGTCTTAAGTTTAAGTCTAATAATAATAATAATAGAAGCATTTGAAGAAAATAAATCTGTAGCCTAAGGAGACAAAGGGATTATTGTTAAATGATGGACAGCACTGAGGAAAAAAACCTATAAAATTTCAACTGACATGTGTGGCTTATTTGGGGGAACTATCTTAACTAGTAGGTAGCACTTTTAAAAATATCTTTTAATCTTAATTTTATTGGAGAAAGATATTATATGTCTGGTGTAGAAGAGCTAGAAATGCAGCTAGCCACAATGACACACACCTGTAAACCTAGCTATTTGGGAAGCTGAGGTAGGGGTATTGCAAGTTCAAGGCCAGCCTGGCCATCTTAGTGAGACCTTGTCTCAAATAAAAAATAAAAATAAAAATTGCTGTTCGTACAGTAGCTCAGTGGTAGAGAACCTATGGGTTCAATTCCCAGTATTGCAAAATAAAAAGAAAGAAAAATAGCCAATATACAGTTTTTCTTCATACATATAAAAATAATCTTTTCTGAAAGTTTTGCTTTCAATATATTATTTGGAAAGTAAGGAAAGCCTTACTTTCCAAATAATATATTGCAATTTGCATGTTCTTAAATATCCAGTAAAATTTAGTAGAGTTATCTACTCTATTTATTTTGGGAAATCAGATAATTTTCACTCTAAGAAACAAAAATGAAACATAAGGTTTTTGTGTTTTGATTATTTCTAAAAGTTGAATTACTCAAGGGAAAGAATGTTTAAATGTCTTTAAGAGACAGGCCCTATGGCAGACTCCTGTAATCCCAGTGGCTGGGGAGGCTAAGATAGGAGGATTGTGAGTTGAAAGCCAGCCTCAACAAAAGTGAGTTGCTAAGCAACTCAGTGAGACCCTGTCTCTAAATAAAATACAAAATAGGGCTGAGGGTGTGGCTCAGTGGTCAAGTGCCCCTGAGTTCAGTCCCAGGTACCCACCCCCACCAAAATAAAAAGAATAAATATCTTTAATATTCTTTTGTTTACTTACAAATTTGCAAAAATGTTGTTGCCTGGTTTAGAAATGTTTAGTATTTGTTGGGACTTTTCAGAGTAATTTTGGAAAACCTAAATAACTGACCTAATAGCATTACCCAGATCCCTGTACCCTCCACCCTCCTCTTCTCTGTTTCTCCTTGCTCTGACACAGATGGATCCTTTGGAGGATATGTCTGATATAAGTATTCCTTGCCAGAAGAGGGGGTGTTGGTGAATTACCTCTTACCTGGACATAGGTATATAGCACCATCTCTATCTCTGTTTTGCTAATGGGTAGTAATATCCTCCTGATTTCAGGATTATACCATCCATTCCCCTCTTTAATATTTTATTATTAAAATGGAAATCTTGAAAGTTGAATATAAACTCATTAGTTACTTATAAGCTTTTTTTTCTGCAATCAGGTATTCAGAAATATAGGAAATTCAATAAAGTTGGTTTTAAATATTGTATCTTGAAAAGTCATGTCTAAAACATAATGCCAGATTATGGAATATGGGCAAGTTTAAAATAACAATATTCATTTGTCATGAGAGTTCTGATTTAGAAACTTAAAAGAAAACATGTTTTGGACTTGAGTTTTCCTAAAATCTTCATTTGGAGATGACTTTGTAAAGAGTAAATCTTCCATTTGACTCCTAGCCTTTGGTACATAAAGTTTTGCCAAACAGGCAGGATGTTCCAGAATGAGACCAGGTAGCCTCAAAACCCACAGGTCCCAGCTACACAGCTTTCTCCTCTGAGCTACCAAAAAGCTAAGAATCCCATCTTCCCAAATGGGTCATTGTTGATTGGAAATAGATGCAAGAGTTGAAAGTTAAGGCAATTATTTAGATATTTAAAACCAAAATTACAAGTTATTTTATTGAAGGATGTAAGGCAAAAAGGAGTGTGGGTAGTGCAGTCATCCAGTCTGTTTGCCTGCATCCATGAAACCTCTATGCAGTTACCCACTGCTGCTCTTCAGGAGGCCCCTCTCTTTTCCATCTCTTACTGAAGCTCCTTCACCAGTTTGGGTTCATGCCCTGCCCTCTGCCTGTCGCACCTATTAGCTTCTGTCTTGTACCACTTACACAGTCTTTCAGACTCCCCTCATGTTCTTTGATAAGCAAGGTGTTTTCCCAGTTCAAATTCTTAGGTACATTTTATGTTTCTTATTCTTGTGCAAAAGGATGAAACTTGCTACAGTTTTCAGTAAGATAGTGTTGAAAAAAGAGAGGGAGAGAGATTTTTCAAACTAGATAGGTGAAACACAATTTGGGGTGTGGAAATCTCCTATGAATTTTCCATTCTCTCTTTTTAAACTACACGAGTGATTGTTTTAATTTTCCAAACTACCTAAAATGAACACGAAAATTTATAAGGATGTTGACATAGCAAGTTATACAAAGCATGATCTCTGCTGAAATTAAAAGAACATTGGAATACAACGTGCTTAGAGTAGGAAGCACTTTAGTTTGGCTGGATGTAGTATCATGTAGCTGAGAGCATATCTTTTATAAAACACTTTGCATTTTTTTATGGCCACAATGGGTGAACTCTTTCAAGAAAGCTGGATTATAAGGTTACTTCAAGGCTTTTGAAATTCAAGATGCAGAGCAAGTTTTGCCAAAAAGACCACTATCTAGTCCAATAATCAAACACTGTGTTTTTGGAAAGCAGAGCTGAAAGTCTGCTAATTATTTGCCTATATCCGTGACAACCAGACAGAATATCATCAGAACCCTTTTTTTTTTTTAATGTGATTTGTGCTTTCATTTCTTCTTTTTGAATACTTAATTTCCTACATATTTATCTGTAAGGTTTATTTCACCAAAAATGTATTAATAACAGTCTTCACAGGCACATGTTCTAAAGCTTCCAATGATTGTGAATTTCAGGGAAAACTCCTTTGGTGATGTTCTGATCTCTTGTGGAAAGTACCTTAGACCAGCCACATAAATTTATTTATTGGTTTTAGGTCTGACTGTCAATCCATTTTTGCAAGCTTGTTCCTATTAATTCCCAGTTTCACTTTTTCCTCCTTTAATTGCTAAATAGACATATAATTGTGGTCATCTTTAAGAAGTAAATAGTACAACTATAGTCACAAACTGGTAGCCTTTTGGCCTAATTTGGCATGTAGGCCTGTTTATTTGACACCTTTACAAATACAACATGTGTATACAAACATACACAGAAATAAAAAATCCATATACACACACACACACACACACACACACACACACATATATACATAGAAAAAGCTCCTAACAATAAGAAATTATTAATTACCAGTTTATGGGGACTTGACTTTGTGTCTTCCAATGTATTTCGACTTTTTTATAGTCAACATATATTTCTATTATAATTAGAAATAAACATACTTTTAAAATTCTCATGCTTTTGAGAATTTAAAATAAGCCAATTATTCTTTTTGTTTGTTTTTAGGAGATTATCTTCCATTTGTTTGTGATAAAACCCAAGCCATTATTTTCAGTAGAATGCTTCATTTGTTGCTAGAACAGGAGCACGGGCTTGTTCCTCATTAGATCTGGAAACCTTTATAGGTGTTTTCGTCTGCTTTTTTTTTTTGGAGTGTGAGCGGGGTTGTTAGGGATTGAACTCAGGGGCACTTAACCACTGAGAGACATGCCCAGCCCTATTTTGTATGTTATTTAGAGACAGAGTCTCATTGAGTTGCTTAGCGCCTTGCCATTGCTGAGGCTGGATTTGAACTCACCACCCTCCATCCTCAGCTTCCCCAGCTCCTGGGATTATAGGCATGTGTCACCAACTCTGGCTGTTTTTCATTTTTAAGAATTAAAATAATTCAGGGGTTTTTAAAAAATGCTTTAATTCTTAAAAATATTTAGTAACTTGTGGCTGCTATTCCCCTTTCCTGCAATGGCTCCATCCTCATACCAGCTGTGCCGCCTTGCACGGACAGGATCACAAGCTCCTCAGGTCCCTGCATTCAGGACATATGCTTGCTTTGGAGATAAGAGTCAGGCAGACCAGGACTCCAAACCACTGTTAACTCCTTTCAGAAAAGATCAGCACTTCTTTGATGAGCTAATAAACCCAGCAAAAACAGAAAGCACGCCCACAAACATGCTTTTCTGGGGACAAGAGGTATTTAAATTCCCATTGTGTCTATCAAAGGGCCCTTATTGTGTGCTAAAACTTGGAATTAGTAAGCTGGTAGGCCTGTGTCATAATTGGAGACATACATGAAATCATCACTTCAATGTTTTTTTAATTTTGTTTACTGACAGCCTTCAATGTTCTCATTGACACATATTTTTTAGTCATTCAAGATGTGAACACAAAATAACATACTGTCTTATTAGAAAATCCTCATAAACATCTTGCAAAACAAAATTGAAATTTCTCCCCAAATTTCCAGTTAAACATTATGAAACCATAATGTAAATCTCAGAATTATTGTTTGATATCCCCTGACCCATCATTTTTTGTAGATGTTTGGAAAGCATATTTCTCCTCCCCGCCCCCCTCCCCCCAAATCAAGATTTTCTAGAGAACGAGTATTCAGGGATGGAGGGGGAGAAAAGAAAGAAAACTAAAGAGAAAACAGGAGAAATTCAACCTCGAAAAAGTTTGAAAATCAACAAAAGTAACTTTACTCTTGATTTTCATTTTGTTTTTCAGATCTCAGGTCAAGAATTGCTTTTTTTTCCCCACAAGAGCCTCATTAGAGTGTCCACAGTTCTTAGAAGACACATTTGGTACTGCCAGGGAAGTGACGCTTGTGCATCAGCATTCTCTGCCAAGTCTGGTTGTTCTTGGCAAGAAAAAAAAATCACTTGGATGTGAATTCAAATTGAAGCTGCTGTCCAAAATCACTGGCCTACATTTTAAAGAGAAATTGCAAAGGAATGGAGAGGAACTAAAGTACCTACCAATGGATCCTGGATCTTGCCCTCTTCTTTTAAAAATTAGCCTAATAGAAGAATTTTATTATTCTATTTTTACCATTTTTATAAAGTTCCAATTCTCTTAACTTCGCAACAGATTCTACACAGGATACTGAATTTTAAATCGCTCCCATTTTGAGGTTGAAAGTGCAATGCCAATCAAAATCCCAACGGCATTTCTTGTAGAAATAGAGAAAGCAATCATGAAATTCATATGGAAAAATAAAAGACCCAGAATAGCAAAAACAATGCTAAGCAGGAAGTGTGAATCAGGCGGTATAGCGATACCAGACTTCAAACTATACTACAGAGCAATAGTAACAAAAACAGCGTGGTACTGGTACCAAAACAGGCGGGTGGACCAATGGTACAGAATAGAGGACACAGAAACCAATCCACAAAACTACAACTATCTTATATTTGATAAAGGGGCTAAAAGCATGCAATGGAGGAAGGATAGCATCTTCAACAAATGGTGCTGGGAACACTGGAAATCCGTATGCAACAAAATGAAACTGAATCCCTTTCTCTCGCCATGCACAAAAGTGAATTCAAAATGGATCAAGGAGCTTGATATCAAATCAGAGACACGCCCTGTGATAGAAGAAAAAGTTGGCTACGATCTACATTCGGTGGGGTCGGGCTCCAAATTCCTCAATAGGACACCCATAGCACAAAAGTTAATAACTAGAATCAACAAATGGGACTTACTCAAACTAAAAAGTTTTTTCTCGGCAAAAGAAACAATAAGAGAGGTAAATAGGGAGCCTACACCCTGGGAACAAATCTTTACTCCTCACACTTCAGATAGAACCCTAATATCCAGAGTATACAAAGAACTCAAAAAATTAGACAATAAGAGAACAAACAACCCAATCAACAAATGGTCCAAGGACCTGAACAGACACTTCTCAGAGGAGGACATACAGTCAATCAACAAGTACATGAAAAAATGCTCACCATCTCTAGCTGTCAGAGAAATGCAAATCAAAACCACCCTAAGATACCATCTCACTCCAGTAAGATTGGCAGCCATTAGGAAGTCAAACAACAACAAGTGCTGGCGAGGATGTGGGGAAAAGGGTACACTTGTACATTGCTGGTGGGACTGCAGATTGGTGCAGCCAATTTGGAAAGCAGTATGGAGATTTCTTGGAAAGCTGGGAATGGAGCCACCATTTGACCCAGCTATTCCCCTTCTTGGTCTATTCCCTAAAGACCTAAAAAGAGCATGCTACAGGGACACTGCTACATCGATGTTCATAGCAGCACAATTCACAATAGCAAGACTGTGGAACCAACCTAGATGCCCTTCAATAGACGAATGGATAAAAAAAATGTGGCATTTATACACAATGGAGTATTACTCTGCATTAAAAAATGACAAAATCATAGAATTTGCAGGGAAATGGATGGCATTAGAGCAGATTATGCTAAGTGAAGCTAGCCAATCCCTAAAAAACAAATGCCAAATGTCTTCTTTGATATAAGGAGAGTAACTAAGATCAGAGTAGGGACGAAGAGCAGGAGAAGAAGATTAACATTTAACAGGGATGAGAGGTGGGAGGGAAAGGGAGAGAGAAGGGAAATTGCATGGAAATGGAAGGAGACCCTCAGGGTTATACAGTGGAGGGGGTAGAGAGAGAGGAGGGGAGGGGAGGGGAGAGGTGGGGAGGGGGGATGGTGGAGGATGGGAAAGGCAGCGGAGCACAACAGACACTAGTATGGCAATATGTAAATCAATGGATGTGTAACTGATGTGATTCTGCAATCTGTGTATGGGGTGAAGGTGGGAGTTCATAACCCACTTGAATCAAAGTGTGGAATATGATATGTCAAGAAATTTGTAATGTTTTGAACAACCAACAATAAAAAATTTAAAAAAAAATTAAAAAAAAAAAGAAATAATCTGTTTGGTTTCAACTGGTATATCTTTATAATTTTCATCTTTTCATGTCTGACTCATATTCAAGGGATTGCCCTTTTAGTTTTGCTTAACTAGGGTTCCATAGTTTTATAAAATTGGAGACTAAACAGTAAGATTTCAATACTGTGATTAAAAATAAGGGATGCTGTTTTTACAATTCACTAGAATGTGCTAGTTCTGTGCTTGTGGTAGGTGTGCAATAAATATATGTTAAATGAATTATGAAAACTAATTAATGAAATAAACTGACATTTGTGTAGGTCAAAAACTTTATGAGTCAACCTAATCCTCCATAGGAATATTTTAGGGAGGAAATAATATATCAGTTGGAAATTGTGTAGGCAACAGAAATGCAATTAACAGTGGCTTAAAGAATTACGGGTTTATTTAACACACTTAAGAAGAAGCCTGGAATTTGGCAGCCCAAGACTATGGCATCTAGTCATGTGTGATTTTTATATTTATGGTTGCAAAGTTGCTCTTCCTGTTACAAGTCTAACATCAACAGCTCATGCAAGAAGGAAAAGAAGAAGGAGGCGGCATCAGTGAAATATAATCTTTTTTCAGAAATCTTTTCAGTAAACTCTGGCTGTGTCTTAGAGGCTATTACTGTCTCTCATGGCTACCCCTTGCAACAGTGGAGAGTGGAGCACTAGGGGAATTTTTTTATTGGACACATTTCTACCCCAAACAAAATCAGAAAGAACCGATCATCTATTGGGTGAGCACTAGCAATGCCTGCCAGAAATGAGATGCTCCATGGAAAGGGCTCAGTGTCTGACAAAGAATAACCACTGAGTCAACTGTAATTGTTATTTCTTATTTATCAATTGATATTATTTCCCTCTTGCACTTCTCTCAGCAACCAAAACTCAAAATCTGCATACTTGACTTGTTTAAATTTTAATTTTGTTGCTTTCTATCCATGAAATTCTGTAAGAGCCATTACATTTTTAAATTCATTAAATATTGCCAGTGTCCCTATTTCTTCTTTAACATTCTAAATTCTTCAAATTCTTCTTTACTCAGGATGGAATATAAAAAAAATAAGATATACAGAAAAATTTTAGTGTAATCCCAGAGAAAAAGGAGAGAAGGAAAGGTGGAGTGAGGAGTCTAGAAATGAGAAAAACAATACAACAACACGAGAGATGGAACGAATTCCTACCTAGCAGGTGATCACGCAGACATTCCAGAGGTGCTCTGAGAAGGCACACAAACTACTGTGTCTCCACACAGCCTGTCCATGGGAAGGGAGAACAAAGATTATAGCTTTTGGGTCTTTTTGGTTCACTATTCCCACTGTTCCAAGTCTCCCCAGTGGAGTATTAATATCTATTCATTTCTCAATTTGCCGTTAAACTGTCATAGGTTACAATGGGAGAGCAACAGTGATCAATGTTGTATGTATGGATAGGGGCGGGTAGCTCCATACTTAAATTCATATCTGTAAAATAGTGCAAGTCATTGCTTGGCTTTGTCAACAAGCAAAGAAGAAAAAGAAGTACACATCTGAGATTGTGCTGCAAATGTTCCCATATAAAGAATAAATCTCGATTGAGAAAGAAGATTCCCCAGAAAAGATAAACTGCTTCCATCTTTGTGTATCTCTAATAACATATATATGCCAATATTATTAATTTTAATCTATTTTATTATAATTACTCATGCATATGTCTGCCTCTGCCAAAGAGTGCAAACTCCTTAACTGGATAAACTTACTTCTGGATTTTCCTGAGAAAATTAAATTCATTCCAGTTTAGTTCAGTTAAAATTTGATAAATATTTTAAACGTCAAAACCATCTCTGCTTTTCAAAAATTTGATTAGAAATTTTGTCTCTGTTAAGTTCACAAAGTACTGTATTTGTATGATTATATTACACCAACTATATGATCCCAAATTAAAATTTAAAAATAGTTTTTTAGCAACTATTTTTACATTTCATAAAAAAAGAAATGGATTTAAAGCAGTAACTCAATAGGTGCATGGAAGAATAAATACAATAAGGAATTGTTCTGTGTGAGACAAAGCAATATTTTATTTTTAAATTTTTAAATGCTTACAAAATAATGCACAATGCATATATTTGATGCTATATAGAACAAATGAAATATTATATAACCCTTTTTATCATGTCTCACTATTGTTTCTTGCTATTTATTACTAATCTTTTCTTCTTCCTCCTCCTCCACCTCCTGCTCCTCCTCCTCCTCCTCCTCTTTTTTGTATTAGGAATTAAACCCAGTGGCACTTTACCAATGAACCTCATCCTAAGCTCCCCATTTTTAAAAAATTTTCTCAAAGAGCCTCACTGAGTTGCTGAGGCTGGACTCAAACTTGTTATTTTCCTGCCTCAGCTTCCTGAGTCACTGAAATTACAGACGTGCACCTCCATGCCTAGCTAGTAATGACAGTTTGTGCTTTGTCAATGGAGGCTAAGAATTTTTAGAAATTTTAATCATAAAGTTAAGATAGACACCAGACATCTGCTTTTTATAATCTTGGTGTCCTATATTATTATCAATTTCTAAAATACATTTTAGCCAGTATTATTTTCTCTTGTTAACAAGAATAATATTGTGCCAGGAAAAGGAGTATTAAACTATCCCAGTTATTGACATTTCAATAGCCAAAAAGGTGTTTCTTGAATTTGCTTTGTCCACATCTGAAAAATACTCCAGTTGCCTTGCATTGACTTAGACAGGACCTGTATCATATAAGGATGGTGATCCTAGAATTCATCATCCAAATCAGGATTCTTTGACAGAAAAATAGAGAATTATATTCTTTTTGGTAACTTTCAAAGTCATGACAAATTCTGCCTGAAAAAGCAAAAAAGAAAAAGAGAATGAAAGAAACCTTAATAGAAAAAAATTAGAAAATTACTTTGAAACTCTCGGTGAAGACAACTCTAGAAAGCAGAAAGAGGAAACTGTGTGGTATTTGCTTTTAATTAAGCCTGAATCCTCTTCTTTGCTACCTGGTGTATGTTTTAGATAAGTCACTTAGCTGAGCTCTTTTATTGGTCTTGGGATCCATTTCATTGCTCACTACAAATTCCAAGGTGGTTTTAATATGATTTATATATCTGTTACATTGGAGGTTAACAGTCTCCAAAATTAAATTAACATTGCCTCATGCTGAAAGAAAAAAAAGGGTCTTTTCAGGTAAAATTACATTTTATTTAGGTGAAATAACTCCTTTACAATTTTTCCCCTAAAGTAGATTTTTGTTTTCACAAGCTGCCGACACTATAAAAACAAAGAAAGGTAGCCAAAGAAGTCATTCTCTATGTGATTTCTTCTAAATATTCTTTTCCAGAAATATCTTTCTTTTTAGCGTTGCCTTAGATTTACAGCTTTCTTTATTTCTTTAGAAATGGAAAACAACCAATTTTAATTTCTTTGAAAAATATCCTTCATAATGGGAACAATTTCCCTCAGAAGAGTTTGGTAAACTGTTTTAGTCAGCTTTTCCCTGCTGTGACTAAAACACCTGCCCCGAACAATTTGGAATTTAGATAAGTCACTGTGGAAACACCTGTCCAGAACAATTGTAAAGGAGGAAAAATTTATTTGGGGGCTCCATTCCTTGGGGCTGTAGGTGAGGCAGAACAACATGAAAGATGAGTGTGGCAGAGAGAAGCAGCTCACATGATTATCAGAAAGTATATCAGGAGGCACTTTCCATATACAAAATATATACCCCAAAGACACACCCCCAGCGACCCACCTTCTCTAGCCATACCCTGCCTACCTTCAGTTAACATTCAGTTAATCCCATCAGGGATTAATTCACTAACTAGGTTAAGGCTTTGAAAACCCAATCATTTCATCTCTAAAGCTTCTTGCATTGTCTCACACATAAGCTTTTCTGGGACACCTCATATCCAAATCATAACACTGTCCTAGTAGATCTATAGACTTTCCTGGACAGAGCTAAAGGACTAAATAGATCAATGAAGAACAAGCTGATGGATCAGAGGCTTTCTCCAGGATCTTTAGAAGCCATAACCTCATCAAGAATGCTGGTTAGATGCTTGGTACCTAAGGGATTCTTGGCCAACACCATGTGCCCAGCAGACACACAAGAAATATTTATGGAATGCATATTCAATAAGTAAATTTACAAGGAGATAATTAGTAAATGAAAGCCTACAATGTATCTCTTGCTACTGTCTTCTTCTGGGGACTTAGTCACTTTCTTGGGAAAAAGAGCAACTTAAATGTCACTATAGAGTACCTTCCTAACAAAACAAGAGGTCTCCAATGGACTTGCTGGTTAGTTGCTCCTCCTGTACATACTGAGATAATTTGCTCTTGTCCTTATCATGTCTGTTTAGCTTCTCCTTTTTTTTTTTAATAGACTTTTTTTTTTTAAAGAGAGAGAGAGAGGGGGAGAGAGAATTTTAATATTTATTTTTTTAGTTATCGGCGGACACAATATCTTTGTTTGTATGTGGTGCTGAGGATCGAACCCGGGCCGCACGCATGCCAGGAGAGTGCGCTACCACTTGAGCCACATCCCCAGCCCTAGCTTCTCCTTTACTAGAATATACAAGGAGGAACAACAGGCTATGGCATGATACATGTAACACCCATGCTATAGACACCCATCTCTGAAAGGTTGTAATATGAGGATTTATTATTCCTTTTTCTTTTAAATATATATATATTTTAGTTGTTGATGGAGCATTTATTTTTATTTCTTCTTATGTGGTACTGAGTATACAACCCAATGCCTCACACAGGCTAGGCAAGTGCTCTACCACTGAGCTACAGTCCCAGCCCCATGAGGATTTATTTTTCTATCTTGAAAAATACACACATTTTTAGACTTAGATAAGAACATAATTAATGTTTCAAAACGTATGTAGTTTTAAAAAAAAATTTTCAAGTATTTCCACAGAGGTTATCACATTCTCAATGTCACAAATTTCATCTGAGATATCAGGGCATCAAATTGACATTTGGTAAGTGGATAAGGGTTGGAAAGGGGATTGAATTCATGGTAAGTCCCCATTTCTAGAACTCATTGAGAGTGTTCTTGTCCTTTGAATATCCAAAAGCCTATAACAAAGTAAATGCCAGTTAGATACTTGTTGAGTTAATTAAATTTTTTTAAAAACTGGGTGAAATGGATTAAATAAGGATTTTTTAAAAAAGTGATAGCAGGTTTTGCTGTAGCCAGATTTTTCTAGGTACTCATCTTTGCAGATGAAACTCATTTGGTAATTGCTTAGCTCTCTTCTCAATTTTATCGCTGAAGGCAGAGTAAATATCCTCAGGAATGTTGTATTTATTCTTAATATTTGCTCAAGTAGTTCTACTAAGTATGAAGTAGATAATGATAGTGGAAATACATGGGCATAATTTTGATTGGTAAATAGAAAAATGATTCTGTTATTATTTCCCAAGTTACTGAACAAAGTCTGTATTTTGGAAACCAGATGTACTTCTACCATGAAAAATTGTAACATTTCTTCTATCAGAGTTTGGTTAAAAGGCATTGGCAGATTTTTACACGGCCTGAAGAACTATGATAACAGTGATACACAGATGTATTTTCCTAATGCGAATGAAAAAGTGAATGCAAAACTGGGAAATTAAATAACTAACATGATAAACTAGGGGAAACATGAAGAACACCAGATTGGAAAAAATAGCTGAGCTGGTGTTTTCTATTCCCTTAACAACTGAGTAGGTGACTTGATTAATGGTGCAGATTGCAGGCAGTTCAGTGGCCACCTGAATGAACATAAGCAGATCATAATCACCTGGCAAACTGTAGTCTGAACATTGCTTTTGTAGTGGGAAAAACTGACATTAGCTCTTATCCCCCCTGAACCAAAGCACTTATTAATCTCAAATTAGACCACAAAAAATTTTTTTAACTCCTAAAACACAATCTACTTAAAATGCCATATTGACTTATTATAGTATGAGAAAATAAAAATATAAATTGACTTGTAAATAAGAAGCCTTGAGTGGGAAAACACAGAATCAATCCCAACAGATTATTATCCACTTTCCACTTTCCCAGAAAAAAATGGAAAGACTGAAGTTCAACTTCTGGATAACTATTTGCATATTCTACAGTCATTGTTTCTTTTGTTCCATTTTTATATTCTTAACCATTTATCAGAAGCTAAAGAGACCTATTAATCATTTTCTCTAACTGTGACACTACATAGGGTATCAATTGTAGTCTTGAAATAAAAATAAGATAAATGATTTGACATGAATTGTGGCCCGATGAACCAAGAACAAAGATCTGACACATGGTAGATCCAATAATTCCTGTTCTATGTTTAAAATGCATACTGACTAGACTCTTCAGACTTGCCATTTCCTTTTATTGGCATTCTGAAAGAAGTACAGATTACAAAAGGGAAAAGTTAAAGCCAAATTAAATTGCATATTACTTGTAAATAAGAATAAATGCACTAGGTAACGGAAACATTATTATTTCTACTGTCTTTTAATCTTTCATGAAGAAAGTATGCAATCGTGCCTGCACAGAGAGCACCATAGTTGTTATTGATCTTATGTATGAGGCAGGCTTCTGTGCAAGGTTACACAGCACTGCAAGTTCAGTTATTATTGAGTGACCAAGGACTTAACAGTAAAGACTATGTTTTGTCTGGGGAAATCCAGAAAAGATACATTACTATAAAGACTCATTAGAAGAAGAATTATTTTCCTACTAAGTTCTTGTATCAATTGAGTAAGCAATAAAATGATAGGCAGATGTCTAAAATTATGAAAACTTAAGCCTAAATGATATAGCTAATTTACCATGGTTATTAACACATGAGACTACATCTACAATTGGTATAGTGAGTTATGCAATTGTCCATTGAAAATGTGACTGTATAGAGTGCTGACCTGGATCAGGAAGTCCAAAGCAGAGTCATAATGTTATTATTTCCTTTACTTTTTAGTATATAACTTGTAAATATATTCATCATCACTCTCCACTTCTCCATCCATGCATTGTCAGGGATATTGCTATGAGATTATTATGTTGTGCTCTTATTGTGCCATAATACGTATAGTGTTCTTCTCCAAACACTGCTAGTTCATAGGAATCAACAAAGGCTTGAGAGATTATTCTCTGTTCATTTATAGTGAGCTACAGCAACTAACTCCTCATGATGGTTTTCTCATCTTTTAAAAGGCTGAGAGAGGCTGGGTGCGGTTGCTCACACCTGTAATCCCAGCAGCTGAGGAGGCTGAGACAGGAGGATCGCAACTTCAAAGCCAGCCTCAGAAAAAGCAAGGCACTAAACAACTCAGTGAGACCCTATCTCTAAATAAAATACAAAATAAGGCTGGGGATATGGCTCAGTGGTCGACTGCCCCTAAATTCAATCCCATTAGTACCCATGCCCCCAAAAATGGCTGATAGAGGTTAAAATAACATAAAATATCAAGAATTAGTGTAGTTATGTTAGCAAGATGGCTGACTAGTTGCTTTCCTCCACAAAAAGAAGTACCAAAAACAAAATAAAACAAAAAATAGAAAAAGAATAAAACAATGACTATTCCACTAGAGTGTCTGTTGCACTCTAGTGAAATGCGTCAAGGGCGTAGTAGAGACATAAAAAAGCACAGACATGTTAGAGTCTGTAAACAAGTCTGGATGGCACTTGGCAAAATGCCAGAGGGAGTGGTTTGTAAAGTAACGCCAGCGAGCCATTAAATGTGGAGATTTCTTATTGGTTGACTGCTGTATCTATTTTATGTTAATTAGATAAGCTGTGTAGAATGTATAAATACTGCTCCTGTCCTACAATAAATGGCTTCCACTCCTGCTGTATCAATCTACACAAGTAGTTCGTCACCCCCAGTTATTTTGCTGCAGCCAGATTGTGGCACAGACACATTATGGCTCTCAGACACAGATTCCTGACCCCCACTGTTAGGCATGTTGCTGTAACAACTCCACCCCTGCAAGGCCTTTGAACACTGACAAGTACCCTGCTCCCACTACCATATACAGGCCTGTCAGAGCAGCTCTGTCCACATGTGACCTTTAGAAACTGATGGGTGCTCCAAACTGCAGCCAGGAGCACTGCACTTACAGCCAACAGTTAACCTGCTCTCCTCAGAGAGCTGTGTTCCAGCTGGTGCAGCAATCCTGCAGCTGAGGCCACTGAGACCACCAGAGCAGTCATTGACATGGACTACAGCTGAGGAAGCTACATGGTCACAATACTGATTCACCTATCAAGCACAGTCAGCATAACCTACCTGCCCAACTAACACCATAGGACACAGCTGCAGGAGAAAGGCATTTTTATTATGAAGGTCACCCTCTAAAATCAGTATAGACAATTGTTCTGCCATATGCACAAATATTGATAGAGGAAGAGTAAAAAAAGTAAGGTAACATCATGTTTCAAAAGGATCACAATACCTCTTTAGACCCTAAAGAAAAGGCAATTTTGAAAAGAATTCAAAATAATAGTCTTAAGGACACTTGATAAAACATAAGAGGATAGAGAAGTCAACAAAAATTAGGAAAATATTCATGATCTGAATGAAAAATTCAGTAGAATTAGAGATCCTAAAAAAGAACCAAACAGAAAATTTAAATCTAAAGAACTCAATAAATGAAATAAAAGATAGAGCTGAGACTCTCAGCAAGAGTTAATATTAAACAAAAGAAAGAATTTCTGAACTTAAAGACACAGTTTTTTAAATAATCCAATCTAAAAGGGGAAAAAAAGTAAAGTTTAAAAAAAATGAAGATAGCTTATGAGATGTTTGAGATACCACAGAGCAAATGTATAGTCATATTATTAATGAAGAAGAAGAGAAAGAAAAGGAATAAAAATATATTTAATAAACTAATAGTTGAAGGCTTTTCAGATCATAGAAAAGATATTGATATCCAGTTAAGCTCAAAAGACCCCTAATAGATTATGACCAAAAAAAATTTTTCTCCAAGGCATATTATAGTCAATCTGTCAAAAAAAAAAAAAATCCAAGAGTTCTAAATACAACAGGAGAAAAGCAACAAGTTACATATAAAGGAATCTCCACTAGGATAGCCAAAGATTTTTCAGCACAAACCTTATAGGCCAGGAGAGAATGAGATGGTATATTCAAAGTCCTGAAGAAAAAACACTGCCAAACAAAAATCTCAGAAAAATCTCTCCTTCACTATAGAAGGAGAAATAAAATCTTTCCAAGGAAAACAAAAACAAGAATTTATCACCAGACCAGTCTTACAAGATATGCTTCAGGGAGCTGGGTGATATAGCACAAACCTGTAATGTCAGTGACTTGGGAGGCTGAGGCAGGAGGATCTTGAATTCAAGGCAGCCTCAGCAATTTAGCAATATTCTAAGCAACTTAGTGAGGCCCTGTCTCATATAAAAAATAAAAGGGGTTGGGGATATAGCCAGTTGTTAAGTGCTCCTGGGTTCAATCCCTGGTATGAATAAATAAACAAACAAATAAATAAGGGAGCCCTACACTAGAAACTAAAAGTAATTGCCTTCATGAAAGATGCATAAACACAAAACTCACTAATAGATCACACACATGTAAGAGAAAGAGAAGTCTTTATTTACTAGAAGTAAACTTATATGCAATTAAATTGAATCCCTCAATTAAAAGATTTATACTGGTTGAATGAATTAAAAACCTCAAGACTGCCAGACATAGTGGTGCATGCCTGTGATCCCAATAACTCAAGAAGCCAAAACAGGAGGATAGCAAGTTCAAGGCCAGCCTCAGCAACTTAGCAAGGCCCTAAGCAACTTAGTGACACCCTATCTCAAAACAACAATAACAAAAACAAACAAACAAACAAACAAAAAACCCCAAATACTAAGACTATGACTCAGGGGTTAAGCACCTCCGGGTTCAATCCCTGGTACTAAATTAAAAAAAAAAAATGATATTTTGACTATCAGAGACTTCATGGGCAAAGATACATATAGAATCAAAATGGAAGATTTGAAAAAGATATTCCATGCAAATGAAAACCAAAACCAAACAACAGTAGCTATACTTACATGAGGTAAAATAGAGTTTAAATTAGAAATTCCAGATAAGGACAGAATGGTCCATATATAATGATAAAGAGATTTATTCAGCAAGAGGAAATAATAGTTATAATTGGTATGAACATAATGGTGGAGCACTCAATTATATAAAGCAAATATCATTAGATCTAAAAAGAATCTATTTGTTGGGGACTTCAATAATTTTATTAACAACTTTTATCAGTGATCAAGTTATCCAGGCCAAAATAAACAAACAAATAAACAAACATTAGAGTTAAATTATACTATAGTCCATATGGAACCAAAAGACATTTACAGAACAATTAATCCAATAGATGCAGAATGCACTTTCTTTTTATCAACACATGGAACATTCTTAAGGATACATATACTGGGCATGGAAATTGGAAGGGAGAACTTCAAAGTTTCCCAACACAAAGAATTGATAAACATTTAAAGAGATGGATTTATCAATTTTCCTGATTTGATCATTATACATTGAAAACTTGTATGGAATTATCACACTGTGCCCCATAGTTAAGTGCAGTTATTATCTTTCAATAAAAAGTAAAATATTTTTAAGGTGTATTTAAAGTATATATATATATATATATATATATATATATATATATATATATATATATATATA
>NW_026000026.1:87740794-87878265 GCF_001458135.2 Marmota marmota marmota
CGAATGGCAGCCTGAAATTACCTGTTCTATGGCTGAATGAGCTGCGGTCAGTCGAAAACAGGGATGGTGACGTCAGCTTTCCAACATGGTGGCCGCTGGCCTCCTCTGTGGTCTGACTGGTGTGGAGAACCGAGATGTACCGCTTCCTTCCCCCGTCTCGAACCCAGAATTCAGCCCTGAGTATGGTGCTTGCACAGCTGGCAGAAACTGCAGCGCTGTATCCCTGCGTCGCTGTCTCCTTGTTTCCCAGCGCGCGCTGCAGACTCTAGCCACAGGGCGATTTGCTGAATAAGCAGTGTTACCCTCCGTGCGACAAACCCCTCGCGTTTGAGTCCCCGTAGCCGATCCTCGTGCGATGGAAATCCTTCCTCCAGGTTCCGGAGCACCCCACTATTGCTGGAAATTCCTAACAAGATAGCCTTTACCCGTCCTGACTTGTAATACTCCCACACAGTGAAGCAGCACACGGGGGCAATGCACTCCCCTCGCCACCATCTTCCGACTTTTTTTTTTTTTTGACAGAATACACAGTGTAGTTTTTTGTTGCTCTTGTTGCTTTGGTTGGGTTTGATTTGGTTTGGTTCTCTAAAAGTAACTTTAAGATCCAGAGCTACTCTGCTCAGCTCTCATGCCTCAGTCAATAATTTTCTCTCACTCCTCACTCAAGTTTCAGCTCTTCCCACACCATTAAACTGAAGGCTGGAGTGTCTGTATTTGTAACCTGACTGCTCTGAGGTCTGTCAGTCTTCCCAAGCACCACTACTGAGGGGTTCAACAATGTGAATCCTGCCATCTGCCAACCACTGTTCAGAATATTTGAATTTGAAAACCTATTTAGAAAGAAGTAACTAATTTTCAAAGCAACCCAGAACCTCGTCATACCAAGACTACTGTGAAGAGGCACTCCATGTGGGTTCCTGGTTCCTCCCAATTCAGTGTCCAGGAGAAAGCAGGTATACAAAACCAATTCTCATTTGTGCAAATAAGTGGGTCTAACTCATTTGGAGCAAATCTTCTCCTTTATCTCCTGTTTTCCTCCATTCTTAATTATTTGGACCATTCATAATTTTCAGAAGATAAAAGGGTTTTTAGTCCTTAGCCATCATATAGGGTGAAAAAAAAAACCCACACAATCTTACAAGTTGTATATCAAACTTTGACAGGTAAAAGTGGATTAATCAAAGGGTAAGGAGATTGTCAGTCTTTTGTTTGTTTTTATACTTAAGGGAAACTTTCAAGTTTTTAATTTAATTTTGTTTTTTAAAGTTACTTAGAATCGTAATAAGTGGTCACATAATATCTGAAATAGAAGGAATCAGGAAATATTAGTTTTAATTTCTTATAATAAACATTAATCTCACCCAGAACATTTGCAGGGGTGGGGTGAGGGGTTGAACCCAGAGGTGCTTCACTACTAAGTCTGGCCTTGAACTTAACGATTGTCTTGCCTCAACTTACAAGTCACAGGTATTACAGGCCTGCACCACCGTGCCCAGCTCAGTCAGAATTTTTAATGTCATTTTTTAAATTTGTTATTTAATTTGTTGTATTCAATATTTTTCATTTTGAATACATATTTCTGATTCATCACACTCTAGGGTTTAATTTGGAAAAATCTAGCTCAAGACCTCAAATTAAACAAAGTAGATTTCTAAAAATTTTTCTTATCTACTTGGTTGGAGTATCTCCAAGTAATGTTTCAGAAGACTAAGATCTGCAGTAGAGTGAAGCTTCTTGGAAACTCTCACTGTGCATCCATAGGCCATTTCTGACAGTTTATCATGTACTGAGCTGGGAATCCTCATTACTAGGCTCAGCAGGCAATAGGAAACTGCCTGCCTGATAGCATTTCTGTTATCTCTTTTAATAAAAACTTAATTTCCTTTCTTCCTTCTTATACTGTCAGATATCAGCACCTTATTTATTTTCCTGACAGCTCCTGGTCAACTAGTGAGCACCTAACACTTGCTGTTTTGACTCCCGTGGTTTCTGCCTCCTGCCTTCCAGTGGTCCTTTCCCAGCAGAGCCAGAGGAGAATGAGTTGGGGCGATCCCTCGGTAGGGCCAGCAGTTTCCATAAACATATCACTGCTTGGCATAATGAAGATGCTGAAGGAATGGCCGCAGCATGTACAGCCAAACGCACTGGTGGAAATCCTAGGAATGTTAGCCCGGTCCCCGCGGTCTTTTCCCACAGCACACTAAGCACACGGTGGTGGCTGGACAGACAGCTCTTTCAGCTGCGTGGAGCTCTCAGCCTGGGGTTTGAAGCCTGACAGGATGTGGCAGCCCTGACTCTGGATAATGTAGTAGGAAGCAACAAAATGCACCAAATTAGAAAATGGAAACTTTTCCTTCCCTGAACTGTAATTTAGCTGTCACTTGGCTTTAAAGCAGCTGAAAACAATTTCTTGAAAGTGAATGTTTGTTTCCTGAAGTTTCGTGAATAATTATAGGCCTATTCTCTACACATTCGACATTCCGCTCGCATGTCCCATAACTCTGTCAGCCTGGAGAGCTGCTAGCACATGCGTGTGGGGGTCCTCCGTGTTGGGAGACGTTGTCGCTGGATGGATGGCACCTTTGATCTGAGGCATAAGACATGTTCTACTTGCATTTTTCTCCTCGAGCTCAACTGCTGTCAGCCTGTGTGTGTGTGTGTGTGTGTGTGTTTCATTTTCTAAATGCTATGAGAAGGATCTACTGTGGAAAATCCTGATTTTGCATCTGTCTTTATCCCAGAAAGAGAAGGACAATACAATGAATTTTTTATGAGCCATGTTGCCTAGTACTCACTGAGAAAACTTTGCTTTCTAGGGAAAGCCTTTGACCCCACCTGGTAAGGGAATTGGTAACCTTATGCCATTTTTAGAGTAATTATTGTCAAAGGTCTTCTTGTTCCTACCCAAGATAGCTGAGTAAGATTACATATTCTGAAATTCTTATATTTCTTCCTTTTAAAATATATGCTCTGAAAAATCAAGTGTTCAAAGGTTAATCAATTGGTCATAAAACAGCATTTACATTGCTGGAAGGAGTGGCTTAGATGTCTATGTGTATAAGTAATAAGTTTTATAAAGATGAAGTATTATGTATATATTTAATAGAATTATTGACAGGATTTTTATCAGGACTTCCTGATACAGGAGCTTAATATGTTTCTGATGAATATTAAAGTTGATATCTGTGAATAAAATATATATTATAATTAATAAAATAATTCATATCCTGGAGTTGCATGGTATTTTAGAGAGTATCTTCAGAGAAACTATTAGTCTTAGGTTGAGCATGCCTCTGAGAGAATTGGTTCAGGTTTCCATTAAAAGCCACCATAGACTAGTAGGTGGCTTAACAACAGAGCTATTCTAGAGGCTAGAAGTCTGAGAAGAGGCCGGTGGCAGCATGGCCTGCTTCTGGTGAGGGGTCTTCCTTGGCTTGCAAGTGGCCACCTTTATTCACATTGTGTCCTCACATGCAAGGAGAGAGAAAGAGAGCAAGTCTCTTCTCACACATCTCCTCTAAAAACATTGGTTTGTTTTCAAGGCAAACAACGTTTGCATGTCACTAAATCCAGCATTTGTTTCCTGGTGTTAGATTGGAACAAGCAATTATAGTTTCCTTTTTTTTTTTTTTTAATTTTGCAACTTTCATTTGCCAATAAATGTTTGTTGCTCTGTTGTGTGTTATTTAGGAACATTTTCTTTTGTTGAGGGGTAGGTAAAAGGGATTGAACTCAGGGGCACTTGACCACTGAGCCACATCCCCACCCTATTTTTTGTATTTTATTTAGAGACAGGGTCTCACTGAGTTGCTTAGTGTCTCGCCATTTCTGAGGCTGGCTTTGAATTTGCAATCCCCCTGCCTCAGCCTCCCGAGCTACTAGGATTACAAACATGTGCCACCAGGCCCAGCTAGGAACATTTTCTGAAAATTTCTATATTTTGAATTAAATAGAAAATCATTTGATTCCAAAACTTCCTGGATTAGAGATATAATTAAAATTTTTGGTAATAGAAACTTTAAACTAACATCTGTGTTATTCTGTGAGGCAAAAAATACTTAAAAATTAGCAGGACTACTAATTTAATACTAGCGCCATCTTCAAGCTAGTAATGTGAACAAGTATATTTTAGAAAAGTCACTGTTAAGGAAATGCATCACTCAGTTTTACTCCTACAACAGTGAATGACAATGTTTTACTTTGTCAAACTGATTCAATTGTAATAGACTACCACTTAAGGCATCTTCTCCAAGAACACATGTCTGGGAAAATCAGACATCTGTATCTATAAGACACTAGCATATAAGTATAAATGCAGACTTCTGTCTATCATCAAAAACTCTAAAGAAGAGATGGATTGCTATTTTTTATCCAAATCAGTATTATAGGAATCCAAACTCTTGTTTGGGAGCAAATATTTTTTATAATGCTTACTTTTTGGAATCCATTGATTTGATGAAAAAAATCTATGTCAAGGAATGGAGGTCAGCATAAGAAGTGGATTTTTCTATTTAACTTATTGTTCAGAGTTTATGTAGAAACTGGTGGAAGGGCTCTCACAAACTGTTCCCTTCCTGTTATAGCCCGGATGGTTTCATTCAAATTAGTCCAACACTGGGTTGGAGAAGACCATGCAACTACTTTTCATTTGGAGGGTGGGTTGTTATTGGCCACTCTGCTTGAAAAAGCCATAATTATGCTCCAGCTCTGACCTCACATCTACATTTCAGATTTCTTTCGCTATTTATTCAATATCTTTCTGGATGTCTGATAGAAATTTTAAAGTTAATATGTCCACTATGTCCACAACCAAATTAGTGACCTTTTCCTAGGACATTTGCTCTACCTTCAGGCTTCTCCATCTTAGCTGAGTGACAAACGAAGCCTTTGAGTTTCTCAAGTCAAAGCCCTTGAAATTATCCTTGTCTCTTCCCTTTTCTCATATCCTATATTAGTTGGTTCAGGTTGCCATTAAAAGCCACCATAGACTAGTAGGTGGCTTAACAACAGAGTTATTTTCTTATTGTTCTGGAGGTTAGAAGTCTGAGAAGAGATTGCTAGCATGGCCTGGTTCTGGTGAGGGGTCTTTCCTGGCTTGCAGGAAAGCCAGGAAACCTTCACACTGTGTCCTCACAGGCAGGGAGAGAGAAAGAGCAAGTCTCTTCTCAAGAGCACTAATCCTGTGAGGATGGTACCACTCTCATGAATTCATCTAAACCTCCCAAAGTCCCTGTTTCCAAATATTATCGCACTGGAGGTTAGGATCTCAACATATGAATTGGGGCAGGTGGCAGGCATAATTCAAAAGTCACCCCAACCCTAGTCTATCAGAAAATCCTCTTGACTAAACATCTCAAGTGTTTCTAGAAACTGCCTATATAGAATCTAAATAATGTCACATTAATTCCACTATGGTTCAAGATGCTCCTGTTTCTCAACAATATTATCACTTTTCTCTCCTAATTAGTCTCCCTCCTTTGTTGTCCCTACAAAAACCAGAATGGATCTTCTAAAATAAAAGTCAAATTGTGTCATTCCTCTGCTTCAACCCCTGAATTAGCATTAGCTTTTTACTTCACTTGACAGAGCTTCATTTCTTTCCTATTATCTTAAAAAAAAAAAAAAACACACACACACACACACATTGAACCCCACCTCAATTTACATGCAGGTGCATACACACACACTCCTTACTAGCTCTCTGACCTCTTCCTCTACTATTTTATTTCTATCTTTGGTTCAAGTCATACTGGACTTGAGCTTGGCATGTCAGACATGATTAAACCCCAAGCCTCTACACTGGCTGCCACTAATGCTTAGAACATTCTCATGTCACATGGCTTTCTGTTGCTTATTTCAAATCTTTGCAAAACTCTCACCCTCATAATGAGACCCCCCTGACCTAGACTCTCCACCTACCAACTTCTCAATGCCATTTATGCTGTTATTTTTCTATTCTCTACCCCAATCTTTCATTATATTTTTGTAATGAACCTATTTATTACATTTTCTATATAATTTCTACATCATTCTACTTCAATGCAAGCTCCCCAGGAACAGAAACCTTGCTCTGTTTTGTGCAGTGATATATTCTGAGGATACAGAGCAGTGGCTGCACACAGTAGGTTCTCAATAAATATTTTTTGAATGAAAGAAGGAATAAAATAAGTTTGGGTTGGACCCATGTCACTTGCATTTTGGAAATTCCTAATACATTGTGTCACTAATATGATGACACTTCTTTTCACACACTTTGTACCCTCCCTCTTCCCATATAACATTAATTGCTCAATACAGACATGAATTCTAACTCACTACTACATATTATACAAAGTGCAATATAGCAGAGAGTTAAACTAAAAGATACACTTCCATCTCAAAGAGGGCCAGGTGGTTGACCAAAAACAGAAAACAAATGTACATATGCTGTATTTATTTAGTAAAACTTTTTAATTTCTATAAAGGTTCAGAAGCAAGAGACATCAGAAAAATTTAGAATTATAACTGAGGAAGACTTTCTGGAATAGAAAGGGTTTGAAAATTGAAAAGTAATATAAATAATGTAGAACATTATGTAATCATTTTACATTGCGATGTTATATGTATTATATCCATTTTCTTTGTTATTAGATGAAGTAATTCCTTCCATGAAATTACTGAGACTAGCCTTCAACTGGCTGACTAGAGCCTCTAACCAGAAAAGAAAGCTTGTCAACAGTTTTCACATTCTGCTAAGCTGACTTACCACAAGACTAGGCTGTTGGGAGGAAGTAGAGAGGTCTATATGATTTTCATTCAGTAGTAAATCAGCCAAATCAAAACCCAGGGATATGATGTGGCAAGGAAAGTAGGAACCTCAGGCATGTCAAGTTTTCCCCGGAGGGAAGCAGCATAGTCAGGCAAGCACAAAAGCCACATAATCACCTTATTCATGACTTTGAGTTCATCTCCGCTGGTATCGATTGGCAAGCAGTTGCAAAGAGAAAAATAGGGAATGTCACTCTTGGAGAAAAGCTTAAATATATTAGCTAGTTAATTGAAAGGCTTCAACATATACCAGGCTTCAAGCAACCCAAGAGCAAAACTGGCTGAATTTATCATGGGTGAAAATAGAAGTGAGTCAGGATCATCACCAAATACCTGTGTTTCATAACTTTTAACCTTTACTTTGAGTAGTACCTTCTATTACTTGCAACTCTTGTCTAGTGTAGAAGTTTATGAACATTTTTCACGTTTGCTGTGCTTTAGTAAAAGAAATTTTAATGCAAGAAAACATACCCCCAGAGCAGTTGCCCTTGTAGTCTTCATTAGAATCTAAACATGAAGAGCTGTTCAACGTGATCTTATTATTAATAATCACCTTCTACAGTTTAAGTTTTCCTGACCTGTTAAGAGGAATTCTGATAGCTTGGCACATTTAGTTATTCATGGTGACTCGGTGACCTACAAAAGCAAGTTACTCTAGTTTACCGACAAGAAAATAGAAGATAACCATGATTTTGATAGAATAATGAGGATACTTCTTGTCAAGGGCATAAGATTCCTTTGTTCATTCATTCATTCAATCAGAAATATTTGTTCACTTCCTTCTATTGCCACAAATGACAAGTGATTCTGGGAGAAATATGAGAAACTTAAAAGTAAGATTGGGGAATTATAAGTGCTGTGCCCCAAAGTAGGGAATATTAATTCGGTAAACAGGGAGCTGTCATGGTGTTGTAACGAGGATCCTGGACAAGAAGGAGGGCATGTACATGAGGGGCAGGAAATGAAAATGGCCAGACTAAGGGCAGAGTAGAGAGGACGAGGAAGGGTCAGATGTGATAGGAGACAGCTATCCAACATAAATAGGCCAAAAGAATGCTTGGGTGAGAATGATGGAAAATTCTTTTTTGAGAAGTGATGAGAACAGAAGCCTGATTCTGGGGCATGTCAGAGAAAAGGGAGGCAGCAGATATAAGCTGCTTGTTTGAAAAGTTTGACAGTAAAAGGGGAAAAAAAAATACAGCAGTAGCTAGAGAGGGCAGCTGGGTCAAGAGAACATTTTCTAAGACAGCAGAGAACTAGACACGTTTGAAGGCATTGGGCGAAAGCTGTGAGGAGAGTTTGAAGATTCCTGCCAGGGCAGACCGAAGCTGAGATTAGGGCCTTGATGGTACTGGGGAGAGACGAGCTGCCAGGCACAAATGGCGGCTCAGAGCATCAGAGCAGAAGGACTTGTTTCCTGAGACTGAGGCAAGGATAAGAAATGAGAAAGTGGTGTCGCTGAGTCACTGCAAGTAAATGTGCCAACAGATAATGACTTGATCTTCCTAGTGATAAAAATGCTCAAGGCAGTATCTGAGGAGGTTAATAACTTCCTTCACTTTTATTACAACCTTATCTGACAACAAAAGCATATATGCCCACCTGTACTTAAAATACCTCCTGCCCCAGTTTGATTTCTGCCGTTTCCAGCTCTGATTTTTTTTTTCTCAAATTTCTTCTTGGAAGCAGTCACCATCTTTTCTTTCAAATCATTTTTATGGGCATGCCTGGCCAGCCATGAGCTTCTTCTACTAATTCTTGTGCCTGGAATCACCTCGCCCTCCCATATGTTACTCTGACTTCTTCTCTTCAAGAAAATAAACTGTCTTGTCTCTTCAGATAAAGATCACCAGAAATTAATGTAATTTGATCCTTGCTGGTGTTGTCATCTTTTCTTGATTTTTCAATTTGATTTTTTTCCCTTGGAGCATGATGTATTTGAGAATTAATAATAGCACATTCCTTCCTTTTAATCATGTTCTGTTTTTCCGTTTTCAAAACTGAGTCATTGAAGCCCTCTGAAAGAGAGGACACATAACTCAGTGGGTAAGCAAGATGAAATAACAAAAAGAAAGTATTTCTCTCATTTCAATACAAAAATGTGAAATGATTTTTTCCCAATATTTGGCACATAAATTGAATAAGCCTCTATTACCTAGTTATGCCACAGTGTTTTTGTCACATATACATACAAATATTCAGCCTCTTATGGCATATTGTAGTTTACTTCTGCTTGTTTAAAGCTGTCTATGCATTAGCATCCTCTTTAATTAAGGACCATTCTTTCTTTAAAAATATAACTGGCTTTAAAAGATTCTGGCAGAAACATCACAGATTAAAGGTTGTTCTCATAATGTAAGCACAAGTAAACAACTAGAAATTGGCAGAGTTGTCACTACTGCTTTTCAGTGAGTTCAACATCAGCCAATATTCATCAAAAAGGAAAAAATCTGACTAGCATTTCGCCAACAAAATTGAAATTATTAAGAAGACTTCTGACTCTCCAAATATAGTTTTATACATGTCATTGTTAGAGATGACTGCAATCTCAAATATATATTCTGCCTTTAGATGCTAGTTAATAATTGTAGTACATGAATATAATTAATAATTAATGAATATTCATGTATGGAGTTTTTTTCCCTTTCAACATCATTTTACTAATAAAAGTATACAGTAATAGCTTAGAGACTCCTGATATAGTACTTTTTTATTGGATAAGATGAATATTTTTTTTTATAAAAGAACAAAACCTTGAGATCCCCATAACTATAAAATGTAGCTTTGAGAGTAATGGAAGATTTTTATGGCTTTTGAAAATATATATATTTTTCCTTAAGCCATGAAAAAAAGAAAATACAAAAGAAGCACCTTTTTATGGTTTGGATCTGTCCTCCCCAAAGCTCATATATTAGGCAATACAGCAATGTTGATTGAATTACGAGGGCTCTGGCCTCAAAAGTGGATTAACTCTTTGATGGGTTAATAATTTGAAAAAACTTACTGGGACATGGTGAAAACTATGAGCAGGAGGAAGTAGGTAACTGGAAGCATGGCCTTGGAGACCATCTTTGTTCTGGACCTTTCTCTCTCTGTCTCTTTCTCTCTCTCCATCCTGGCCATGAGCTGAGCAGATTTCCTCCTCCACACACCCCATCCCCAATGATGGCCAGGAGCAATGAAGTTGGCTGAATATGGACTAAAATCTTTGAAATCGGGAACCAAAATAACTTTTTTCTCCTCTGTTTTTTTTTTTTTTTTGTCAAGTATTTTGGTCACAGAAGAGAAACACTGTCTAACACAACTCTCTGTCAACAAAAATTAGTAAGATATGTCAAAGGTGAAGACAGACACTCTGGTGGACTGCAACAGCATAAGTACGATTTTTAGATTGAGTTACTATTATCTCTGTTTATTACAGAGTATTTAAGTAGCCCTTAAGTTCTTGATAGCAAGGAACAAGGAAACACTCCTTGGAAATTTCAATTTCACCAAAGTTTTAAATGGTTTACTCTAAAGTAGTTTTTTAAGGCTCCTTAATAATGAATATGTCCTCTGGGACTTCATTTTTCTCCTTGGAATACTCTCAATGGCACATGAAAAGGAGTGTTCTCAATGGTCCCTCTATGCTGGGAAACTAGCACTCATAACTTAGTCCTCAAAGAGAATAGAATTCTTGTCATGCATTTTGGTTACCAACTACAGTTCATTTTCTAAGGTGGCATGAGAGATATCCTCATCTCCCATCAGTTAGTATGGGGACACAATCATAAATGCAATTCCATGCACCAGTGTTGATTCAAGTGAACTATTATATTCAGCAGGATCTCCATGTGTCATATTTTCCTTCCAAATTTTTAAAAGCTGCATGCAGGCTCCCATGTGTATATGTCAATACATTCTAATATTAAAGTGAACCAATTTTGCATTTATTAGTGTTTTGTTTAGAAATCGAAGAGCTGGTTCTGTGAGTCATGAGCTAGTCCTTATCTTCTCAGCAATGAATGCTACAAAATTGAAAAGTCTATTCTGATTTTTTTTAATTATACAAACATTTTTAAAATGGAAAATGTCTATGGTAATAACTGCTTAGCTTTACATAGTACCTCTTTAAAAGTTTTCAAAGTACTTTAGAGACTTATTAATTCTAACAGACTGAAAAAAATTGAAGCAATGAAGTCACATGATGCTCCCAAGATTCATTAGTAAGCAAGAAAGAAGCAAAAGAATATGATCAAGAATCACCTTGTGACAAAGTTCCGCTACACCAAGAAGCTATCTAAGCAATAAAGTTAGTGTTTAAATAATGATATTTTAATACATCCTAGTCTACCTAATAAAACTATAATGTCAACTAAACTATGTTGTCAAGCTGTCTTTGTGCTGACTGCACAATTTTTTAAAGACAGATTTCTTATGAAGTACTAATATGATGTTATCTCTAAATAATGATTTTGAGACTATCTTATCAGGATAACACTTAGACAAAGAGCTAAATAACCCTCTTGAGATAATATAGACTTTTAAATATTTAAAAAGGGTAGGGAGCTGGCAGGAGAACTCAGAGGATGCTCTCCCTGCTCAGGTACTCTAGCCATTAGCTATCAGAGAGCAATAGGTATACAGGAGATTAAGAACCATTTCAAGGCATTAAGGTACTTCATGAATGTATGACACTCAGCTATCTAAAGAATAGAGAAGAGAGGGGGGAAAGTTTGCAAAAGATCTCTTTAGGTCTGGAAAGTAATCGGTGGTAATACAAAGTCTGAAAAAAGACTCCTTAGTGATATTAAAATCTTTTAACTGGTCAGTAAAATATGGTGATATCACTCACAATTGTGAAAGCTGAAAATTTGGTTATGTGGCACCAACCAATCTCAGGAGTATTTTCAATTCTCAGATCTTAGTAGAGCTGATGGGATAGTTATACTCTCACCCTCAAAATATTTTATGTCAATGACAAATTGAATCAAATTAAAGCTGCAGTGAAGTCCAGATTCAGCTAACCCGTAGACTCATCTCATCTCCAGTAAACTGACAGAAACTGGCATGCACTTGCCTAGAACTAAATACTCTTTGTTTTAGATTCTACTGTTTTCTTATATTAATGTGTGGAATATACTTTAAGATTGCAAAACACACAACAAGATAAGAAAAGAGTATTCATGATCAAGAGATGAAAACATCAACAGAAGTAGATATAAAGATGGATCAATTATTAGAAACATAAGCTAGGTAGTTTAAAATTCATATGAAAAAAATGATAAATAGAATAGTTGACATGGTACACAGTGTTCATGAAGAAATGGAACACATTAGAGAGAGACAACTGTTAAAAAAACAAACTAATAGAAATATAAAAAATGAAAATATAACATCAGAACTGAAGAGCTCATTAGATGAACTTTAGAGCAGATTGGTCATAGTTAGAGAAAGCTATCAGTAAATATAGTCAATAGAAAATATCTAAATTTAAAAGTACATGGTTTTTTAAAAAGCAAAGAATATCTTATATATGAGAAATAATGTCAGATAATACCAGCAAAAGAGGAGAACAAGAAAGGGGAAAAGAAATATTTGATAAAATAATGGCTGAGAACTTCCAAAATTGATGAAAGATTCAAGTTACTTAGCAAAACCAAGTAGGATAAATGGCAAAGAAAACAATGTTATTACTAATTGCTAAAAAAACAAAGATAAAGAGTAGTACTTAAATGTAGCCAGAGAATAAAGACACATGCATATAAACGAACAATAGAAAGAAGGGATAAATTTTCCCAAGAAATAATGAAAGGTAGAAGAAGAAAGAAATACACATTGAAACTGCTGAAAACATGCTAAGTGAAGTAAGCCTGGGAGCAGGGAAGATGGTAGAATGCGATGGACATCATTACCCTAGGTATGTGTATGACTGCACATATGGTGCAACACTATATCATGTACAACCAGAGAAATGAAAAGTTGTACTGCAATTGTGTACAATGAATCAAAATGCATTGTGCTCTCATATAGACCTAATTAAAATAAATAAATAAATAAAATTTTTAAAAGTGGCCAAAAATGAATAAATAAATAAAGTAGTGAAAGGAAGAGTAGAGGAGAGAGAATAGGGGAGGGGAACAAAGGGGGGAGGAACTGGACATTGAAATTAAATTTCTTACATGTATTATTTTGTCAAAATGAACCCAAACACTATGTATAATTATAATGCTCTAATAAGATATCAGCTATTAAAATAAATAAAACTGAATCACAAAGAAATAAAATTTAAAGTAAAACACTTTAAAAAAAAAAAAAACAAAATAGACTTGTCAACCTAGGATTTTATACAATGTAAAAATATTTTCATTTTTTTGTAATAATGAGATTTTAAAAAATATGAAATAATGTTCTGTCAGAAGATCTTCATAATATGAAATACAGAAATTTTTCAGCTGAAGAGTACACTGCCAAATGGAATCCAAAAGCTTTTCTTTTATTATCTTTATGTTTTAGTTATACACTTTAAAAAAATCATATTCTTAAAACAGTAACAATGTATTGTGAGGTTTATAGCACATGTAGGAGCAAGGTATAATACAAAAAAGAATATAAAGTGTGGGAGGAGTACATGGAATTATATTACTGCATAATTTAAATACTGTTTATAAATTAGTATCTATTATTTGAAAAAGTAAGATAAATTAAAGTTGTATGTTTTTCTCAAATTCACTATTTCAAAACAAATTGAAATTATAAATTAAAAATCAGTACATAAAATTAAAAAAATAAAGTTTTCAATAATATTAATCCTATTCTTCAGAAAAAGAAAAGGAGGAACATAGATACAGAGGATAAATAGAAAAAAAATGACAACAAAAACCAAGTTGGAAAATTACAACATAATAATATTAGTGTCAAATATAATTTGCCTTAAGTCTTCATTTATAATGCAGATTTGTAAATCAGATTAAAAACAATACCCAAATTTTATGCTTATATTGTGTGTATATATGAATATGTAGCAACAAATCCCACTACTATGTATAATTATAATGCACCAATAAAATGAACATAAAAAGAAAAAATATATAAGCATTACAAATAAGAGAAAAAAGGTATAAAAATACATGCTGTGTTATTTTTCTGTCATTGTAACAAATACTTGAGATAAATGAAGTTAAAATGAGGAAAGATTTATTATGGATTAGTTTTATAGGTTTCAGTCCATGTTTGGTTGGCCCCATTGCTTTTGGGCCTGTGGTGAGGTAGTACATCATGATGGGAGCATGTGGTGGAGGAAACTGCTTATCTCATGGGAGCCAGAAAATGAAAGCAAGAAAGAGAACAAGACCAGGGCACAATCCCCTGTGAGGTATACCTCCAATGACTTAACTTCCTTTCACTTAGCCCTTCCTCTTAAAGCTTCCACCACCTTCCAGTAGCATCATGGGCTGGGGACAAAGCCTTCAGCACATAAGTTTTTGCTGAATATTCAAGATCCAAACTATAGTGCATACCATATAAGTACTAAGAATAAAAATCAGGGGGCTATCTTAATATCCAATTCACATCAAGATAAAAAATAGGATAATCTATATTTGTACAGAGATTAAGTTGTCCAGAAGGCATAAATCTTCAGGATAAAATCAGCATACATTATTCAATTGCCTTTCTATATAATAACAGTGAACAATTAAAATTAAAACTGGGATTGGGGTTGTAGCTCAGTGGTAGAGCGCTTGCCTTGCATGTGTGAGGCCCTGGGTTCAATCCTCAGCACCACATAAAAATAAATAAATAAAAATAAACATATTTTTTAAATAAATAAATAAATAAATAAATAAAATAAAAACAGAAAAAATTTAGTTTATGATAATATTAAAAGCCAAATAGTATGTAGAAATAAATTTAACAAAATATAGAAAATACAAATTATGATACATTGCTGATTGAAATTAAAGATTATGAACTTAAATGGTAATATCTAAAATGTTTTTGGATAGGTAGGACCAACATTCCAACATTATTTATTTTCCCCAAATTCATACACACACACACACACACACATGTATGTGTGTGTGTGTGTGTATACAAAACATTATTAAAATTCTTGCATACTCTTTGAAGAAATAAACAAGATAACACTAAAATTTATTTGAAATGCAAAGGATGTATAATATCTGAAACAACACTGAAACAACAATTTGAAAAATTTATACTTCCTGATTTAAAGACATATTATAAATACACAATAATCATGGTAGTGAGTGTTGGTACAGTATTAGAGAATAGATCAATAGAAAAGACCTAGAATTTTAGAAACAGACACACACATACCTACCCATTCAAATTGATTCTTATTAGAGGTCCAAGTGAATCCAAAAAGGTATTAATTTCCACTTAACAGACATTGCTGGACCAATTAGGAGTGAAGTATAATTGATTACTCAATTTATTCACAATATTAATTTGAGATAGTTAAAGGTGCACATATGAAACAGAATCATAAAGCTCCTTGAAGAAAACATTAGGAAAATATCTTAATTAGCTTATCTCTTAGTACATTTGTGCTGCCTTTACAAAATATAATAAAGGGTAATTTATAAAGAACAGAAATTCATTTCTAATAGTTCTGAAGGCTGAGAAGTCCAAGATCAAGGCACTGACATATGTCTGGTGAGGGGCAGTGTCTCCAGTTCCAAGATGGTGCCTGGTTGCTGCATTCTGCAAAGGGGAGGAATGTTGTGTTCACCTGTGGCAGAAGGTGAAAGGGCAAGGTAGAGGAATGTTGCACGAACATTAATCCCTTCATGAGGGATTAATACTATCACATTGGCCATTAAGTTTCAATACCTAAATTTTATAGAGAACACACTCAAACCAGAGCAGCTGGGAATACACAGTTATCTTAGGACACAAACACTATCAATCATAAAAACAAAATCATAAAGACAAAAAAAAGATAAATTGGACCTCATCAAAATTATCAGCTCATTAAAAAAATTAAAAATTAACAGGCAAACTATAGACTAGGAAAAAGTAACTGCAGTACTACTATATGGATATATAAATCTACAATATCTAATGAGCTCCTATAAATCAATAACAAATAATACAATAAAAAAATCAAGCAAAAAATCAAGTCACTTCAGAAAAGAACATAAGACTGGTCCAACAATCATGAAAAAGCACTCAACATCATTGGTTACTGGGGAAATACATATTAAAACCACAAAAAGATATTCACAGACATGCAATGGCCAAAATGAAAAATAGAGATTGATTTCTCTAAATATTGATCATTATAACTAAATTAAATTTTTATTTTTGTCTTAAGTTTCATTAGAAAATAAATTCCTTATCTGTATGTGCAGCTAGATTTTTTTCACCTTCTCTGATCTCCAACAACCTGAAAGTTTCTTGTCAGTAATAACAATTTTGTCACAGGTGTGAACTTGTTCCAATGCTGCTCCCATGAAAGGAAATCACTTCAACATTAAAATTCTATTATTTTATCTGGAGGTTCAGATACATATACTTTGTCAAATATGAGAATTGACTTAAAACACAGAATAGTTTCACTATATGTTATGTAGAGTTATTTTTTTATATGACTTATTTATCTATAGAAAAAAATGTCTCAAGTTCTGCAAGTTTTGATACTCTGCCTGTGACATATAAGGAAGATGAATGGATGAATAAAATTACGAATGAGAAGAAAATGGTATGAAATTCCCTCATGGCATCAGGAAGAAAAATAAGAAAAACTGAAAATCATTAAGAACATAGTGTTCCTATGATATAAAATAAAGAATGAAAGAAGATAAGGAAGAAATGGAACGTTAGTTTTCATTTATTCCAGATAATTTAATTTGTCTTAACCAGTCAAATTCTCATCATTTGGGGAAGGATGCTTTAGTCTTTGTCTCTTAGTTCCATAAAGAGTAAGTAATCAAATCAGGGGTCTGGAAGGTTCCTCCACTTACTGACAAATAGGCTGTGATGAGAAATATGAAGTATTTATTAACACACAACTATTCAGAGTTATTGATGAAAAGGAGAGATCCATTACACAATTCCCATGACACTGAAGGAGATTCTGCTTTATTGATTCAATAGTTAATAGAATCAGTTGCTTATATGACCTGTTAAAAATGATTTATATTAAAATGATGAGTTTTATTTGCTCACTTTAATAATATTTTGGAAGCAAGATAAGAAAGCATTCTGCTACAATAAATATTTTGCTCATTATTTTTAAAACTTGTAGTTCAATTCACCTGACAGGATTGTGTTGAAAAGTAGCTACAACACAACCGTAGAAAAAAAACAAATAAGTCTTTACCAAACATTCCTCCTTGTTCAAATGAAGCTGACTAACCAACTATGATATTTTCCCTTCTTCATATATTTTATTCTTCCTTTCATCTCCTTTGCTTTTCACTGCATCAAGTAGATTCAAAACTTCAAGAGGGTACCAGGTCTCATTAATGAAGTATCACAATGTTTCCTTACCTAACTAATCTTATCTGTTTAGTTTCTCATCATTGAAATGACAAGTTGTTTTGGTTTGATCTCTCAGATGTGTTCTATAAATAGTACCTAAATTTGGATAAAGCTGGTTTGAATCTCTAATACAGTTCATCTGAACTTGGTTCCTAGAACTGAATCTGGAACGGCATGTTGACTGATGAGGAGCTAAGTAAGTATTTAACATTTTTCTCCAAGAGTTTTTATAGAGCATTCCTAGTTACCTGAAATTTTCAGTCTAATCATTTGCTTGAAAGTGTGAAGATATATATGTGATAACAGCTTAACTACAAATTTCCTGAATTCCATTTAGGAAAATATATTATCATTTCTAGAAATCATAGGACATAACATGTTATTCCACAGCTATAATTTTCTAAGAAAAGTGTAATATAAAAATGAAAAATTTAGCCATCTCAGAAGCTTTGCAATAATTGAGATGTGTATTCTTTCTTGAAATGATTTCACAAAATAAACATGGTACTCGGCCAAGAAGTTTGGTCACTTATCATAAAAATATAAGTAGTTTTGATAGAATATGCTGAATATTCTGTCATGTTGCAACTTTTATATCAAAACTAATCACAGAATACTTGGATAATGTTTTCATTCCAAAAGGCTGAAAATTATTAGATTATGTAGTCAAGCTAATAAAATGACAGATGTTTGAAATAATATGAGGTTCTTTCCCATAAAATTATATTTTATGGGAAAATAATAGGGTTAATACCTTGTGAAAAATTCCTCAGGCAATTTGGTTAATGAAATATTCCCTTTAACACATCAGATGCCACTGTGGGATCCTATGTAGTTGATTATGTTATACGGTCAGCTTGAAAATGTAGCCCTAAAATACCTTCTAAGATTTTTGAGAAATTAATAATTGCAGAGGAACTGCCTTAACATAATTTAGACTCTTCCATAACAGATGATTCAATATACCAGAATTTGTCATTTTTCTTGCCAACAGTTGTGTAGCCCTCTGGTCTGAAAAAAGATTCCAGCGTTACATATTTGGTGACATAGATTCAATCAGTATCACAGGGTTTGACAAGAACCACTCTAGGTGATAAAAACTAAGGAATGCATTTGGTGGGGAGATTTACAGGAGCATGGGATCAGGATAGCCAGGAACTTCTACTGATGTTAGACCTGGAGTCACCAGACCACACCACTGCGTTGAAGAGATGGATTTGAGAGAGGGGTTAGTAAGGACAAACCCATGAGAAGGACTATGTAAAACCTGTGAACACAAGTTGATCCCACTGCTTCCCATCTGTTGTTTCAGGAAACCTGTGAGATAAAGTGGCACCCATCAGCCCTGAACTTCACACATAGCCATGCTAGAATTAGAAGAAGCTGAAAGAGGACTGGTGACCAGGAGTTGCAGTTCCCCCTTTGGTCCTCTGCCAATAAGATAAGCCCAGAATATCCAGAGAAAAAGTGAGCAAACTTATATAGATCCTTGCCCTAAACTGATTTTAAAATATAAAAAAGGCTATACTTCATTTTTTCCTCTCTAACCTCATGTAAATTATTCTTGCGGCTAACTCTAGCCCAGACCTATGCAGGGAGGAGAATACTGGGAAACGGTAGGTTCATCTTGGCTTATTTGATGCATCATAAAGGCATCTTAATTAGGGTACAGAATTAATCCAATAAAAGAACCTCAAAACTGTTGTGGCTAGAACAAATTTTTGAATAAAATGTAGTCTAAACTCTTAGAGCTGGGCATGCCTATAATCCCAGCAGCTCAGGAGGCTGAGGCAGGAGGATTGTGAGTTCAAAGGCAACCTCAGAAAAAGCAAGGCACTAAGCAACTCAGTGAGATCCTGTCTCTAAATAAAAATAATAATAATAAAAATAAACTCTTAGATTCAATGATAAAAGGAAAGAATTTGGGGGTTTTGCTTTATTCATTAATTTTATAGTAATTTTAGGAATTAGTCTTGAATATGAATATTTTCACCTCTAGGCCACTTCATATTTACAACTTAATGTGGCATCACTGAAAAGTGTTGCCACATCTTGGAAAGCCAGGTTTCTTAAACTATTAGAAAATTTGAGGATATCCTAGAAAGTTTCAACTAAATAACTTGGTTGGGCATGTTCCTCAATAACTGTTAAGTATTTTCAGAAGGCTTGGAAATGGTTGCAATTGATAAATTTGGACAAAGTCAAACTTTGAATTATTCATTCTTGAAATCAATACTAATTGAACATCTATCCTGACCCAGGCATTAAATAAACAAGATTTATTAAAACAATGCTTATCCTCAAAATGCTTAAAGTCTAGGACAAGAAGCACAAAGAGTAAACAGAAGATTGCAATCTGACACTGTGATGCTTTATTAGTGGTGTAAAAGCTTCAAGCGGATACAGAAGGACACTTCATCTTGACTTAACAGTGAGAAATGTTTTAAGACAGGAACATTTCAAGGGCCCACAGTAATTTGTGACAGAATTTGTCTTGGTTATTAAGACACTTGACATTCATTAAGATAGGCAACATAAAAGAAGTGAATTTAAGGTCGTAGTTAAGCTCAGATTTCAAGCACCCATGCACACTCAGATAGTGTTGCCCAAAGGCCGTTGGATGCATACATGTCTAAAGCTCAGGAATGTGATGCCAGCTCAGGTGTGGAAGTCAGCCTACATGTAGCCTCTAGGAGGTCTCAGGGTTATCTATTAGGAATTTTATGTAGCATATTCTCCAAAACAACCTCTACATGTACCACACTTGCTTTTCTATCTGGGTCTGGTATAGGTCAAGGAAGCCCAAGGGAAACTCATCCTGGATTTCTGATTATCCTGCTTACATGAACATTACACTCCTTAGAAGACAGTAGACCCTTTTACCAAATGTCCTTATCCTTTGTACATGGCTGTCATTGGCCACTACCACTTTAGCCTCCAAGGAAAAATTTTCAACTCTAGGATTCCAGGTCATCTGACAAGTAGGTAAATAATACCAGGCACAATGTGCTTTCCAGTTTATAGAAGTTATTCAAGGTCCTGCACGTTTGACAACCCAATAACTACAAAAAATAGAATACCAATCAGTTCTTTAATTCAGTACAGTTAAATCTCTGTAAACATTGTGAGCAGACTGTTAGTACAGTAGGGTTTTCCTACAGCAACTTTCTGTATCTCACACACACATGATGTTTCCCTGGTGTTACTTATGCTGCTTCTGCTACAACTGTTTACCCCTTTATTTTACTGGTAATCCAGTAGTTGAAAACACTGGGTGCCCCCAAAAGGAGACTCAAACACATTCTTCATATCATCAAAGACTGGTACAAAAATCACAGGCCAGATCTCTTGGTAGGGCATGGGAACAGGGCATATTGTCTGATTCACTCTTGATACTTCTGAAGTTCATTTTAAGAATTTAGAAAACCAGTACCTCTCCACCATGAAGTAAAGAAGACTATCAATTGTTTTTCCTTCAGAGTCCAATTTCTCACTTCAAAATTTCCCTTTTCCACTCTCTAAAATATTCTAACTCCTAGACATTTTTTAAAATACTTATATTTTGGTTAATCACTTCCACCATCAAGAAGTAGAAATCAGCATTTGTTGCAAAGAAAACAATATGATTACTTTGATCCAGAGCAAGGAGAACCCATCTCTTTCTTCCTGAATGTGCCTAAGTGCTATAGTCCATATGTTAAGAGCATACACTTTGTAATTGGGCAGTCCTACTGCCCCTTATGAATGTGATCTTAGACAACTCACTTAAATTTGTAAGTTCTTCAGTTCCCTTATGTACCAAATAGAGCATATGATGGTCATTGCAGTTGGCTCCCCAACATCGTTACACTTCTAGTGATTCTTCTAAGGTATCTGTGTCCCTCCAGACCCCTTACCAATGATTGTTTCTTGGATGGGCTGGCGTCAGCTACTTGAGCTCAATAAGATACAGAGGAGAGGTTAGTTCTGTTGAATGTGGACAAGGAATTATGAAACTCATTACTGGTGGGCAAAGAATCCTGCCCCTTAGGATGAAGCTGACAATGTAGAGAGAAGAGGGAGAGACTTGAAAGGTCCCCAATAAAACTGCTAAGGAACTGATAGAGCTGAAGCCTGCTCTATCTCTACACTTCTAGCTAACATATAGTCAGATTGAGCTGTAGGGCTTCTTTGTTTGTTTTTACTTGAACCCAAAAACTCAGTAATAAATGAAAAAAAAAAATAATAAACCTACCTCAAAGTTTTGTAGTGCTTAAAGGAAATAACACATGTAAATTATTTATCTTCTTATAGCACCTAGATTCATGGCCAGTTCTCAATTAAACATAATTTAATTGTTGTTGTTGTCCCCACAAAGAAACTGGGGAAAATGCCAATTCCACTTTGATACTGGAACAGTCGTAAAAAGCAGGGCGGCTCTCTCAGTACCCTTCTCCTGGCTGTAGTGGGAGTCTCTGTTGTGCCCTCCGACGGCCATTTTAATTTTTAAACTTTTTCCTCTGTTCTAGTATCTCTTGATTTGTACTAGGTTTTCCTCTTCCTAGAGTTTTTTTTACTCTGCCAAATGTCTTGAGATAAACATAAAATGGACTTAATGATAAAAAAAAAATCAATCGGCACCTTTAGTGTGTATGTATGTGCTTTATGTTTTCAAAGAATTACAGGATGATTTTCTCATCCAGGAGATGCCAACAGGGCTGCAGCTCATAGATTCTCTCCTGCCTTGTGCCACTGAAGAACAACAGGATTCATCTTTCAACAACAATAAAAAAGGTAAATTGGCCAGGTACTTGCAAAATAACTGGAAGCAGGATATGTTTTCTAAGGTCATAGACAGATTAAGAAAATCAAGGTAGATTTTTCTTAGGGTAAAATCTGGACCTGGGGTGGTCAGGAGAAGAGAGGAGAGAGGTCTGATCATAGAGAGAGGGAAAATTGCATTCTTGTGGCCTGACTGGTGGGAGCAAAGTGGGTGGCTGCAGGAGTGGAATGAATCTGCTGTTTTTGTGACTGGTGGAGAATCCATGTCCTCATTCAGATCTCTCTGACCAATAAATGTCAGAGCCTCAGAAGATGGCACCAGGTTCCTGAGGATGGGCCTGCCATGACAGCAGAGTCACTTACTGGCCTTCATGAGAATCATAAAAAAACAAACTCAGCAAGAGCCAGTAAGGACTGCCATCACATGCTTCACCACCATCTCCTGGTAAGCCCTGGAAGCTCTGCTGTCCCACTAGGAAAGAAAGAGGAATCATAAAATATTAACCCTTCCTTTGATTTCAGCCATTGGCATTTCGTGTACCTCAAATGGCAAAGGCAAAATCTCTGTTTCAAACACTAGGTGGATGGCTTACCTGATCATCCAAGATCGTCCACTGCTTAATGTTCTGATTCTCCAACCAGGCATGCTCACTCCTGGACAAGTCTGAATACTATTGTTATTTTTTTTTTCTTCTTAACTTCACTCGTGATTAGCTAACTTCTGGATATTAAAATTATCAAAAGAAAAATCTTGATTTTTTTTTCTGTCTTTATCCTGTTGTCATTTCTCTTTCAATTTATGAACTGAAGTTTAGGGTCAGATATTAAAAAGACAAGCCAATTCTCTGCACACATTAGGTAGGAAAACAGTTATTACACCATTAGTAACATATCCCATCCAGAACATCTCTCCACCTGACAAAGTGTTTAAAGAGGAAACACTTAGTGAAAGCTTTAAGAACAAAATGCATTTCAACTAAGGTAACGTGGTGTGCAGAGCGCCAAAATATGGAGATTAAAGCATGCATCAACTTTTGTCTATCACAAAACTGTCCTACTTGTCATTATAGGGAACTAGCCTATGAAGTATGTGCTTTGATCATTTATAATAGATTCTTTGTGACTGGTTGTCAACGTGAAAATTAAAATGCCTAGTTGAGAAAGCACAACAGCAACTTTGGTAAAGAGAGATTAATCATTTGTTCCAAATAATAAAGACATCAGCACTAGTATAAATCAATCTAAAATCATTAGGATCTTCTATTTTTTTTTTTTTAGAAATCACATCACATATGACATTTAAATTAAGGTAAACTGACTGTGCTTAATATCTATAATGTTCCTTCATCTATAGATCTGGAGATTGACTACAATATATCAAAGTGGTAGGGATATTAAATAACTAGAAAAATCCATTCCTAAAGAGACAAGTTATTCATGTATTTAAATTAATTGTATTGTTGAAACAATATTACATCTTTTATTGTCTAACAAGTTAAAAAATGAAGGAAACAAGATGAACAAACACTTCTGGGAATTTATTAAGAATAGTTCTTCATTGAGAATTAACTTTAAACCATTCCAAAAATTAACCTTTGCCTATGGAGTTTTGAATTTAAAGAAATGACCCTATGGATAAAGGAAAAAAATCAGTAGCATGATTCCAAGTATTTACCAGTAATAATTAAAAAGTGAAAGTTATTTAAGATAATCATCCATATCAGGATACTTGGCATTCTCTTTATCTCCACTGTTTATATAAGAAAGAATATAGGCATGTGATATATATATATCTCACATGCCTACATATATATTACATGCCTAAATATATATATATTTAAAAAATCTGTGTGTCAAAATTGTCATACATGTTACCTGTCATAACTTTTTTTAATGTTACAATTGTAGCCTAGCACAAATGAATCCTATCAAGGTCCCAGACTATCACAGAGGAGTCAAAAGTGATACAAACAAATTGACATTCCTGATATAAGTATGTAAACAGAAAGCACAGAAGTGGCCATTATAGAGAAATAAGGTATCTGTTTAGTTGACCATTTTCTTTTGCAGTACTGGGTAACAAGCCAGGGCCTTCAGACATGCTAGGCAAACACTATACTACTGAGCTTTACCCCAGCCCCTTGGTAGCTATGTGTTTAAATAAGAACAAAAGTGACAACATCAAACCATTACGTCAAATAACGAAATGCATCATTTCCCTTGCTCTAGACTAGATAAAACACCTTATATTTTACATTTTACCGATACTTTACTATATATCCTGTCAATTATTAATAATGATATTTTTTGAATATATTATATTGCATATTAATTCAAGTGGTTAATAGAAAACCACATGAAGTCCTTTCTCAGAAGAAGAAAAGTTATGGAAGAATTTTTTTTCCTTGTTTTTCAACACCATTTTCCAAACTGCATTGTTTGAATAATTAGTTCTAAAGATGTTAAGATTTTTGTGTTTTAAAAGGGTGTTGTCGTCAAATAAATTTAAAAAACACTCTAAACTATCCAATCCCATGGAGAGGTACATTGTCTTATTGTTTAAAAGACCCAAATAAAGACGAACATTTTAACAAATAGAATGAAAAATATACTATATAGGATTAACAACAGATAAAATGCTACAGAGGAAAAGAGTAGTAAATTCAAAATTTAATAGTAACTTTTAGCCAGCTTTTCATGTCTGTGACCAAAAGATCTGGCAAAAACAAATTACAGGAGCAAATGTTTATTTTGACTCACAGTTTCAAAGGGTTTAGTTTATGATTGGCTGACTCCATTGCTCGGGGCCAAAGGTGAGGCAGAACACCATGGATACTCCTGCATAGCCTCATGAGATTTTCAGGGACATTTCATATTCAAACCATAACATTCTGCTCCTGACTCCCCAAAACTCATGTCCACCTTATAATGCAAAATGCATTTAGTTCATCTCCAGGCATCTCCATAATCTTAACAGTTCTAACATTGCTCCAAAGTCCAAGTTCAAAGTCTCATCTAAGACTCAAGGCAATCTTGTTGCTATGAGTCCCCATAAAAATCAGAAGCAAGTAACTTATATATATATTTAATATGCAATGGTGCAAAATTGACATTCCCATTCAAAAGGGAGGATTATATGTAAGGAAAGAATGGATGAGACCAAAACAAGACCAAAATGCTGCTGGGAAGATATTAGATCCTGTGGATCCACCCCTGGCATTTGGGGCCTATGGTAACAAGATGTGCTTGTACACTCCTGCCCCTTTGGCCTTGCTAGTTGCAGCCACATAGCTTCTCTCTTAGGTTGGCTCTGTTCAGGACCAGCAGCTTTGCTTTCCTTGATAGATGTCCCATGTTGACATCTCTTAATCCCTGGAGTCTCCATTGCAACTTCAGCTTCATTCTCACAGCTCCATGCCTCACTCCCTTAGGGGCTGCGCACAAGAATTCTGACAGTGCTACAACCTGACTGGGCTCCCAAGTCTTTCTTTGAAATCTGGATGTAAGCTTCCATGATCCCCCTTTAACTCCAACAACCTACATTCCTGCAGAACCAGCACCAGGTAAAATATGCCAACATCTGCTGCCAGCTTGAGCTGTTAGCCAGTCCTCTTAGATGGTGGCTACATTAGCCTCTGAGTGTCTGTGCAGCTAAATACAGTGGAACAAATCCTGGGGAAACAACTTCCTAGGTACTCCTATGCAAGAGAATGGAGCCCTTCAGTCTCTGAAACAAGTCTTCATTTTTTCATGCTTCAGCCTGACATGGGTGTGGTCCTGCCGATTCCTGGGACACCCTCAAGCATCTTTCCTATTTTCTCTGTGTGAAGTACTCAGTTTCACTTTAGGGGTGGTAATCCTTTCAGAAACCTATCTTCCTTTGCCACAGTTTTATATATGCATTTCTGATCAAACTCTAAGATTTTCAAATCTTTCTTTCTCTGCTTTTTGCTCCCAATTACCACAGTAAACCTGGCTAAGAGCTTCCAGCAACACTCATACCCCTGTCTGAATGTGCTGTGTGTTTTAGTCAGCTTTTTCACTGATGTGACCAAAAGACATGACAAGAACAATTAGAGGAAGAAAAGCTTATTTGGGTGCTCATGATTTCAGAGGTCCTATTTCATAGATGGACAATTCCATTCTTTGGAGACCAATGTGGGGCAGAACATTGTGACCGAATAGTGTGATAGAGGAAAGTGGCTCAGGACATGGCACCAAGAAGTAGAAGGGCGAGGGGCTCCCCTCACCATATATATATATATATACCCCAAAGGCAAATGCCCAATGACTCACCTCCTCCAGCCACACCCTATATACCTATCTACAGTTACCACCCAGTGAATTCCTGTCAGGGAATTAATTCACTGATTAGGTTAAGGATCTCATAACCCAATCATTTCACCTTTAAACTCTCTTGCATTGTCTTACACATAAGCTTTTGGGGGACACCTCATATCTTAACCATAACACTGTGTTTCCTTGAAATTTCTTCTGCCAGATTAATTTGTCCATCACTTTTAAATTCAGCCTCAAAGAATACCTAAGGACATGACAAAATAAAGACAAGTTCTTTGTCAGAATGCAATATGAATGTCTTCTAGTTCAATTCCCAATTTATCCTCATTCCCCTTTGAAACATCCTGAGCACAGTCTTTACTCTCTGCCTCCTGTTGGTATTCTGGTCTTCTGTGCTCCCATCCCAATCATCCATTAAGCTCTGCTGACAACATTCTAAGGTTTCTCAGCTTTCATTTCCAAGTGTTTCCAAACTCCTCTCACAAACCAGTTCAAAAAAAAAAAAAAATTCATACATTGCTGGTGGGACTGCAAATTGGTAAAACCACTCTGGAAAGTAGTATGGAGATTCCTCAGAAAATTTGGAATGGAACACCATTTGACCCAGTTATCCCATTCCTCAGCATATACCCAAAAGAATTAAAATCAGCATACTCCAGTGATGCAGCCACTTCAATGTTTATAGAAGTTCAATTCACAACAGCTAAGCTCTGGAACCAACCTAGATGCCCTTCCACAGGTGAATGGATAAAGGAAATGTGGTACATATGCACAATGGAATATTACTCAGGCATAAAGAAGAATGGACAAAACTGGAGACTTTCTTTCTTTCTTTCTTTCTTTCTTTCTTTCTTTCTTTCTTTCTTTTTTTGTGATCCTGTGGATTGAACCCAGGGACTTGTGCATATGAGGCAAGAACTCTACCAACTGAACTATATCTCATGCTAAGTGAAATAAGCCAATCCCCAAAAACCAAAGGCCAATCCAGTTGTTCTGTCTGATATGCTGATATGCGAATATTCACTCACAATAGGCAGGGGGTGCAGGGGGAGAGGGGAGATTCACTGGATTGGACAGTGGGGAGTGGGGGGGAGAAAGAGGGGATGAGAATGGAAAGACAGTAGGATGAATGAATCAGTCATAACTTTCTTATGTTCATACAAGAATACACAACCAGTGTAATTCTACTTCACATACAACCACAAAAATGGGAAGTTATACTCCATGGATATATGATATGTCAAAACACATTCTACTGTTATGTATAACCAAAAAAAACAAATAAAATTTTTAAAAAGTACCAAATATTTCTGAACAACTTGGTCAAGTATGCCATAGTAATAACCCCATATCTGGTACCATTAAACTCCTGGTTAGCTAGCTTTCTTCATCTTTATGACCAAAAGACCTGACAAGAACAACTTAGATGAAGAAAAGTTCATTTTGGATAATGGTTTCAGAGGTCTTAGTCATGGTTGGCTAACTCCATTGCTCTGGGCACAACATGAGGCAGAAAGAACATCATGGCGGAAGGGCATGGAAGCTGGGAAAGAAGAAAGAAAGAGAGTGGAGCCAGGGACAAAATTAATCCCTTGGCTCACACTCCTAGTGACCTACTTCCTCCAGCCACTTCCCACCTGCTTACAGTTATCCCCAGTAATCCATTCAATCTATTAATGGATTTCTCCACTGATTGGATTACAGCTCTTAGAATCTAATGATATCAGCTCTGAACATAAGAGCATTGCCACACAAGTTTTGGGGGGACATCTTTTTCCAAAACACAACAGTAACTATTAAAAAATGAAGTCAAGAGAGAAGGGGAAAAAAAGACTAGAGAAAAAATGAACAAAGCATCAGGGCCAATGGAACAATATCAAGCATTCCAATGTATGGGTAATTAAGGATGACATGAAAAGTATTTAAAGACATAATTATTTGAATATGTTAAAAATCATAAACTCACAGGTCCCAGAAGATTGATTAACATGAAGCCAAGTAAATCTAAGGAAAACTATGCCAAAGCACTGCATCATCAAATTGCTAACATTCAGCACTAAAAATCTTAAGAGTAGCTAGAGGTTTAAATAAAATAAAATAAGGCAACACTAGTTACAAAGGAACAAACGTAAGATTGACAGCAGGTGTCTTGTCTGAAACCGTGCAACTCAAAAGAAATGGAGGGATCCCTTTTCAGCCATGATAGAGAAATAAGAACTAAATTTATCTTACCACTTTAAACAATTAAAAACAGACAAAACATATAGGAAAATAATTTTCAGACATTGGTGCATATGGTGATTACTGAGAATAGGAGGATTTATAAGCTTCAAAAGACGGAGGGGAGCCTATAAGCTCCTTAAGTCATGGGATCCAAGTTGAGAGTTCCAAAATAAGTATTTTATATTTAAAAGTTCTGAAAAGTTTCAAAGAAAACTTTAAAAACAATGATCTAATTCATCACTACTTGACATTCCACACACTCTGAAAGTCATCCATAATGACTAATCATTCTTATTATCTGAAGGAAGTATGGTTTATAGTTAAAAGTTTTAGCTTTGATCATGTAACCTGAGTTCTTGCTTAACATTTTCTTGCGTATCCTTTGCATTTCATTTAATTTAGAATAAATTTGTTGTTCCCCCAAGAAAGGGTCCGTGGATACAAATTGAATAGCTTTCTTGGTGCAACTCCTTTGGACTTGAATTTGAGTGTCCAGAGGATCTTAGGTACTGAAAAATTAATATTTTTTAATTAATCTCAGTATTGTTTAATTATCATTAGTTGACTCTCTGAAAACCTTTTTGTCTTTTCCATGTTTCTAATTTGATCTATCCCATGTCTTAAAACCACAAGCTTGATTCTCTTTAGGCATTCCTCCCTATATTTTTAGCATGTCAGGGTGCAGAGCAGGGTGCAGTTGACAAAGCTCTTAATATTTTTAGAAAGTCTTTTTCTATCTGTAACTAAAGGAGAGGGGGTATCTACCCAGCGTTGCCTAAAATCTTAAATATTTTAGAGGTTTTAAGAAAGTCATAGCCATACACTTAATTTGATCCATGCCCCAGGAAATATTTCTCTTTAAGAATTTTTTCACAAAGGAGCAAGTGAACATCAGAAATAGTTATTTTTCATCCAACTCAGCAATTCCTAGTCCCTCTATAGTCTTCTTAAAATTTTCTTGAAAATTTTGAACATTTATTCTCTAACCAATCTCCCACATATATTTACTTAAAAGAAGCTAACTGACACTTTCAACATCTTTCTTGAAAATCAACTTACCAAGTTCCAAAAGTATATTAAGTGTATTTTCTTTCTTCCAAGTTCCTTTAGGCATGAGTTTTCAGTTGTTTGCTGTTACATAACAGGGGTCACCATTTTTCCAACTTTCAATAAAAAAAGGTTTCAACATTATTCCAACCTTTGTGAGTTGTTTTCTTACTAACAATTTTCTTGCTGTTATTCTGCCTCTACTAACAGTTTGCTCTCTGACTATAGAGAGATACCATTTGTATATCATATAGATATTCTGATCAAAGCCTGAGCTTTCCATCAACTATGGACATTTGATGGCTGAAATAGTTGCCTACACATTCTTACTTTCCACACATCCTTAGAATCTCATCTTTTTTTACATAATTTCTTGCCCCAACCAGGATACCTCTGAAAGTGAAAGTGGACCCTATTAACAACGATTTTCAGAGAACAAGCAAACAGTGGTACTCTCCAGGGCAGAAAATGATATATACTTACCACATTTCTAAATAACCTGAGTATCTCTTTCTATGAAAGCATTAAAATTAACTGGAAAGAACGTTATTAATGCACCAATGAAATTTTCTATTTAAATAAGTGGTCGTAATACTTGGAAATACTTTAGGGATAGTTACGTTTTGAAATATATTCCCACTTGTGAATCTTTAATAGTTGAATGCAGATCTGATTGGGGTTTCCTATGCATTTCATGAAAATGTATAATCATGGGCCCCACACATTTTTGAGTTGCACTCAGGCAAATTAAGTTTTCTCAAATCCACTGATGATAGTGAAGCATTTATTTTAGAAATTAAGCTCAAAGCATGTTAGTAATAAATATACATCCTTTAATAGATTAATGAACACAACAAGGAAAATTTCCAGAAATCTGAAAATGTAACAATGGATGATAATATCATGAAAAATGAAAAGATTATTCAATTCAAGGCTCATTCTGTGAGCATTCAAATGGCCCAACAGAACATGAGAACTTCTTCTGTTTAGAACAGGATAAGCCAAGTGGATTTTAATTTCCAAGTGCTTTAGTCTGCATGCTCTGTATTGAGAAAGCATGGGAAATTTTTAGAATCACTAGAAGCTAAGATGACTATGGATGGCCCTATAGTTTAGAGGAAATAGTACAAATTTTTCTAAATGCATGATTTACATGGGATTTGTCTATATTTCCATATTACGCATTGTGCTATTTGCTTCCATATTTGATTCTGGTACTAGGAAATCTGTGCGTATGATTTGCCTAATATTGGTATTTCCTGATTCTGGTAAATGTTCCAATTGTTCTGCCTGCTACAAGATGCAATTTTGTCATATATATATATATATATATATATATATATATATATATATATTTTTTTTTTTTTTCCTCCAAACTAAAATATGCTATTTACAGGGGTTAATTCTTATACTAGAAACTGGCCCTGGCACTGAAGGAAATTAGTATGAATGAATTGCATTTTAGGTAAATGTTTCATCATCTGACAAATACAGTTACTCTTCCAGAGCACTAGGTACTCAACCATAGTTTGCCAGTGAAAACAATTTGTATTAGAACCCTTTGAATTTCATCATTTGATATTTCTCCAAAGTACCTAGACACATAAAATGTATGGTCTACATGTACCAACCTGAAAACAGCTCAGAAAGAATACTGACATAAGCCACTTAATTACTTGTGGAAAACTTATTCCTGTGACCAAGTTGTGTATAAAATATTAAGTCTAAGGTAAATTGAGGGCCATGAGAAACTTTGGGAAGGTAAAGTGGAGGCAAGTATTTTCAAAGTAGTTGTTTCCTCTAAAGATGTTGATAATAGATTTAATGATCTCAATGTTGTCTTCCATGCTTAAATTTCCAAATTATGCATGTGTTAGCACACTCTCTGAAAAAATAGGGTTAGGATCAAGCATTGCTTCTTTCTTTCTTCCTTAATTTTGCAATACTGGTGACTGAGTACAGGGATGTTACAACACAGAGCTACATCCATAGCACTTTAAAAAAATTTTTTTTGAGACAGGATCTCATTAAATTGCTCAGACTGGCCTTGAAACTGCCATGTTCTTGCCTCAGCCTCTAGAGTAAGCTTGGGATTATAGAAGTGAGCCACTGTACTTAGTCAAACACTCTTATATATTCTTCATTTCTCAGAGCAGAAATGGTTATTTTGTTTGTATTACCCCACCCCAATAAAAAACACAACAAATGTAATGCATGTATACAAATATGTTTAGTTATTAAGAAACATAAGTACTTGTCATATACTTTCATTTTCATCAAAAACTCAAATTTCTTTTTTTCCAGTCAATAGTGCAGAATTGATGTGAGAGAGGCTCTGGCTCGGGGATATATCTGTTGTGTAATTTGGATGAAGCGGACATCACCAACAGATGGTGAATATGTGCCCATCTGACTCACCTCCAGGGGGCAGCTTGGGTGCCCTTCACTGGAGGAGTTTACTCAGAATCAATCTTGGCTTACATGGATTCCCTGCTAAGGTAGAGCTGTGTCCCTTGGGCTTCTGTACTAGATACAGTATTTCAGGCTTTGTCTTTGCTGGAAATAAGGTTTCAGGGACAGTCTCTAAGGACTTCTAAGTCCTGACAGGATTTAATAAGGGTTTCAACTTAAACTCAGATGTTAACATTCAAATCAGAGGGCTTTTGCTATATGATGAACGTTAAGATGATACTTTACAGATTTTTGTGTACAAACCATGAAAAGTACTGTAGGGTCATCAACCCAGAAACAAATGGAATTCAGAGCAGTCTCCATAATAATCACCAACATCCTCTGAGTCCCAATTACATATATCTTCTGCCACTTTACATGTGCCTTGTGCTTGGAATAGTCCTGAAACCTCAGAGTGGTTCAGAGAGCCAGCTTGACTAACACTCGCAGTAGTGGGTTGCTGAGCTGTGATTCAAGCCTAGTTCTCACTGACTGAAAACACCAGATTTTTCCATTATACCACATGTTCTCTCAGGATATCACGAAGAAGGAATTGTGAGGTCATCTCAGGAATCATTTAACTCAATTCCTCCTTCCACTTGGAAGTAAGAGAAAGAAAATATCTGCCCAGAGTTCTAAAAGAACAAAACCTGGACCCCCAAATTCTGTTTAGTACCCTTTTACCTAGTGTGAGATTAACGTGAAATTTTAGAATAAATTGAATTTTTCTTACACAATAATTATTTTCTAAGTGACTGTCACCTCCACAATTTCCTTAACATGCAGTAGTTCTATTCTAATATTAATAGGAAATACAAAAAAAATGCAATTAAAGCTATTATCACTCTGTGTGTGAGCTAGTAAAAACGTGCCCTGTGCTGTGCATACAGTATTGATGAGTATCTTCCAGGGACAATGTAGGGATCATTTAGGTTGGAGGATGTAAGACCTAGAAAGGGTCTTCAAGGAGCCTGATGCAAAGACCACCCCATACAGGTGAGGGAGATAGGCCCAGGGAAAGCAGTCCCACTGCTCCAGGTCATGTAGTGAATTGATGTTTCGGTTTGCACTTTGATCTTCTGGTGCCTTCTTCCACCACATCACCTTTCTTTTCTTTATCTAAATTTGCTTGTTTTTATCTCTACACAGTCACCTCTAAGAAGAAGAAGAAAAAAAAATCTAAGAAAAAAAAAGTACTGAATAAAAAAAAAGATAAACTATAGGGAAATACAGAAATCATTGATGTAGGGGCTATAAATCTCGGTGCAATATGATTTCTAACCCTTGTCTCCCTTAGTGGAGAATTTACCCAGAAACAGCCTCATATTAGAAATGTTCATTGAACTCACTTCTGGCTTTTTGACTTCTCTTTTCAGTATCTAAGAAACAGCTCTGGTATTAAACACTGAATCTCCTGCCTTCGCTCTTTTATTTCCACCAGCTATAGCAAAGGCGTTTTTCTTTCACATTCTTTTAAAAATTCTCTAGTGTCATGAAGCAATCTAAAAACATTATTTTAAGGAGGATACCTAAGCCTAGACCTTTCACAAAGCCCTCACGGTTTTATTACTGATTGTTTTTCATCCCTGTCTTCTCTTTTCTCTGCTGATGTCATTGCACAGTCTCACGATGTCTGTCTTTTGGAGGACATGTCATCATTTTTGTTGGTTACCACAGTAGTTTCTTTTCTTCTTCTTTGTCTCCCCTAGAGGAGATCTTCCTAAACCTTCTGAATAAAGGATATTTAATTATCCCATGAGTAATGAACTACACACTTCCTTCATTTGTGATTCCGCCTTTCCTTCATTAACAGCATTTTCTTTAGGTGGGCCTCTTAAAAAGGAAAAGCAGCCAACCAATTCTTAATTTAATGTACTTCTGATTTTTTAAAAATCCCACACCTCAGAAAATAGACGTGCACCCTCCCCAGCTCCCCACTCTCACCCCCAAAAGGCTTCTACACTCTTGTTTGACCTGGACACTGAACACTCAGGCACTTGTCTCCAGATTTCTCTTGCTCTTAACCGTCATTTTCTCCAGACTCTTATTATCTGCAATATGAAATGCTGTGTGCTGATAGATATTGGCAGAACCTGGTTAAAATTCACTTCACATAGCTTGCTCTTACTTCAAAGGAACAAAGGTTTTTTTGTTTTTTTTTTTCTTTTCTTTTCTTTTTCTTTCTTTTTTTTTTTTTGAGTTTTCTTTTTCTTTTCTTTTCTTGCTTTTTTTTTTTTCCCCCTAAATCCTAAGAACAAAAAACCAAGTTATCTTTGTGGTGTTAAGCATGAAACTGGGTCTTTGTTTGAAAAGCAACATCTGATGTTTCCTCTTTTTTCAACTCCGAACAACTGGGCACTTCTGAATGACGCATCCACACACCCTGCTTTGGGATTTTGTTGTGTCAGGCGCTGCCGACAGCTGACAAACTGCTGTGTGAAGGGTGATGTTTACCCTCACAAAATTCCCAAGACTGCCAGGGAAGGAAAGGCCTCTGCCTCAAAACAGGGAGAACATATTTGTATAGATTCTCTGCTCCTGTCCTGCAGCAGGATTCTGTCTCAGGGTAACATGGCTTGCCTCCATCCCTAAGCAGAGCATTGTCTGGTACTCTCCCCAGACCCCCCTCAACCCTCCGCTCATCAGCAGCCACATATGCACTTCAAATCACTAACCACTCTCACTGCCAAAGCCCCAACAAATTTCCAGCCAATTCTACATCACAGGAGTTCAGCCCATAAATAATCATTGAAAATGTGATATGTGAGCAAAACATAAAACCCCAACAAATGTAACAGCCAAACCATTTAAAGCAATCAAAGTATTTTGTACTGATTGATTGACATGCACAGGGTTTAAATTAAGCAATCAAAATTAAGACGATAAAATTAATTATTGCTCTGGGTAGGAGACTCGAAACAGAGTCCTGCTGCCTGCCTTTTGTCAGTGCACTGCATTAATATGGGTCAATAGTTACAACACCTCTAATGTCTAGCACATAAACCATCATCTAAGAAGTGTTTGACTTGCTTATCACCATCTGTCACTTAAAGAGATCTTATTTGATCTCCACTGCTGTCAAGCTCATAAAAGACTAAAATTTTGTACTTGGATTCTGGATAGACCATGGGGGAAACATTCCTGCAGTATTTCTGATTGAGTCCTTTTTTTCCCCTACCTATAGGAAAAGGATGGCATTCTGCCCAGGTATACTGACACATGGAGCATAACATCCAAGCCTCCCCGTAATCAAGCTTGGACGGGACATTCTTGACAACAACACAGTTCAGTGTTGATCACTTGCTTTACATTTGTTTCTGTGCAGTGCTGCCTGTGAAATCCTTGAAGCCAAATAAACAAACAGAATAAATAACAGGACGCACTTAACGTGCTTACAGAATTATAGGGTTTTGAGAGATGGCATGGTATCCAGCTAGAAGCCATAAAAATACCCCAGCTGTTTCATAGTGTGCAGGAAATATATTGGTTTTACATTTTATAATTTCAAACTCTGTTGTCAACAGGCAACTTATGTTACTTTATATTCCACTCATCACAACCCACCATAATTCCTCATGGCAGAGCAAAGTAAAATATATTCCTCTGTGCTGACACTACTTATTGTTTTTTGTCTCCTATAAATGATTTGTGGCCCTGCTTTGAATTTTGGTAAGAAAGTGCATTTCCAGAAGCTTTTATAGAAACAGCACATTCTACAGCTCCGGAGATTCAGTCTCTTAGGAAACAGGAAAAGGCCATTTGGCTCTTTCTCACAGCCATTTATGTTTTCTCCCATTTCTTTCTGCCAATGTCCTTCAGGGCTCTCTTTGCAGAGAAATTCATCAAGCAGCTATTGAATCTATTAATCCCCTGCTTTAGTGCCCATCAGCCTGCATCTTCCTCGGGTAATCATTGTAAGCCCTCCACAGCCTCCTCTTCAGGTCCAGGTCAGACTGTCTCTTCCATTTCTATTTTATTGTTGATTCAAAAACTATCAAACGATAATTGTCAAGAGCAGAGGAGGAGCTGACACCATTGTCCAGGAACCTTACAAAGATTAGGGGCTCTGCCCAAGGTGTTATACTTCATTGGTTTCCAGCATCTTACCCAAACATTAGCTATCCAAGGCATAAAAGAAACCAGACTATCTTTTATTTTTTCTTAAAAAGGAGATTTGTACATCCCACACTGAGATATTATATCTTCAGGGAACTTTCCTTTGGTGTACTAGAGTCATAACCTCATTTGACCAATGCTGCTTCTCAGGTACTCCAAGGTCACGCTGAAGGGGGGAATTGAGAATGGAGCTGTGAACTGTGCCTCACTTGTGGGGTTGGTTGAAGCTATTTCAGGGGGCAACTCGAGAATCTCCAGGAATAACAATATGGCACCACACTGAAAAGACAATAGAGAACCTGCTTTTCAAGATCTAACTGGCTTAGTCTAAACCCAGCCTATAGGACTTTATGAAGCTCATGCTTAACTAAAGAAACAAAACCTTATGGCAAAGAGGTAACAATAAAAAAAAAAATCCACAATGGTAATAAAATTAGAAATCACAATGGAAGTTTCCATTGAAAATCATTGTTTGGGGGCTGGGGGTTTTGGCTCAGTGGTAGAGCGCTTGCCTTGCATGCGTAAGGCCCTGGGTTCAATCCTCAACACCCATAAAAAATAAGTGAATAAAATAAAGGTATTGTGTCCATCTACAATTTTTAAAAAAGAAAATCATTGTTTAAAACATTTCCTTGCTTGAAATTATATTTATGGCAACTTAAGTAATAATTATAAATAATAACATGACTTGCTTTAAGCTTTTCAAAGATATTTATTTATTTATTGCAGTTGTAGTTGGATAGAATGCCTTTATTTTATTTGTTTATTTTTATGTGGTGCTGAGGATCGAACCCAGTGCCTCACACATGCTAGGAAAGCACTCTACCACTGAGCCACAACCCCAGCCCCCAAAGATTTATTTTAAGCTCTTTATAATCCTGTGATGTGGGTGCTATAATTAGCCCATTTGACAGATAAGAAAACAAAGTCTAGAGGAATTAAATAACTTGCTGGAGGTTATCCAGCTAGAAGTAATGAACTTGGGATTTAAACTGATGCACTGGATCCAGAGACTGCACTTTAATTACTGCCTCCCAAATTACTGTTAGGAATGTCCCTTGTACTTTGCAAATTACTTGCTGTATTTTCTTACCTCTTGAATTTTCCAAATAAATATTTCCCTATTTGTTCAGATCTTCATTTTTGATAATAAATATACCACGTGATGTTTTAAACAAAGGAGCCAATCTTCCTTTCTGAAGTTAAAGGTTGCTTTTATTTAGAAGTACAAACAAAATTTTCTATTGCCTCTTACTGTTTATCTGGTCACCTAGGATTCACCTGCCGTGGCAGAGGGGATGGGGGACTAGGTGGCAGGGATGTGAAGGGAAGCAATGTATGAAACTGTAAACTTAAATGTCTCCCATTCATTGCAAAATTTCCACACAGTCTTTTTCAAATCTTCCCTACAAATATCTGAGCTATGCTTATTTTGCCCACTTCAAAAATAAGGAAAATGAGGTTGATTGTTACACAGCGGTAAATTCTGAAATCAGATTTCAAACAAGGTCCCTCTACCTGCAGAGCCTGAGTGCTTCCCCTACCCGCCCACCTCAAACCCCCTGGTCCAAACTGATTGCAGTTCTGAAGAAACACTCAACTTCTCCATCCCATAATCCCCAGGTCCCCTTTCAGAAATGTGACAAGCATCCAAATTTGATCGAAAAATTCAATGAAGAGATGTTATGCTATATATGTTAGGCTTAAATCCCTGGGGTGGGAATTATTTTTAGTCTGCTTCTCGCAGGAACCTGTTCAATTTTATTTCATTAATCTGATGTAAACAACTCGCATTTTTATACAACCTTGTTTCCATTCATTCAGCTGCATTGAAGCCCATTTCTGTGGTTGGCTTCTTCATTGTTCAGGAGAGATTTCATCAACTAATTGAAAGGAACACAGCTCTGTCCTCAGCAGAGCTAAATACATAACAACAATTTCACCACCAATGCCAGACACATTATCAGTGTCCTGATCTTTGGCCTTTGATACTTTCAAGAGATGCCCCGGGGGAAATCTTTCCCTGGAATGTTAATCTGTTGCTTCTCTGACCTTCTACACATGTACCACATTATTATTACAACCCACATGCTTCTCCTTTCACGCTGTCATTTTGACAATAGAACCATCGGGCAATTCATCTTTAGACTAGATAGCTGGAACAAAGTGCATACCAGTAAGTGAAATCAGATTGGCTAATGGTATTGTTTAAAATGCAATAACATTTCTCTTCTGAAATCCACCCAGATTTCAAACGATATGTCATGCTTGTGGGATGTGCTGCGACAATTAGCTACTGGTGATTCATCAAAGGGTCCCAGTGTGGGGATTTCTTTTTAACTTTTTTCTCAACATCCTTTGGAAACATAAATTAGTCGCTGAATTGGATCGGTGTGGATTTATCACTCACATTTCCTGTCTTTACCCTCTTTCTTCTTTCATGTGGCAGATGTTTGTTTCATCTTCAGATTTACTGAAACTGGTGCGGGGGTCTGAGAGCATTCAGCAAAACTGAAAAGTCATTTCTTTTAAGACTGCTTAAATGTCAAACGTCACCTCCTTGGAGAGGCCTTCTTTTGACCACCCCATATAAAACAAACCCTTTTCCTGTTAGTATCTATTCTCCTTATCCTGCTTTATTTTTCTTTATAACACCTATCATCACCTGTCACATGATGTATTGATTCATTGGTTCACTGTGTTTCTCCCCACTGGAAAGTGAGTTGCATGACTGCAGAGACTTGGCCTGTTTGTTCACAGTGGTCTCTTCTGAGGGTTGGGCCAGTGCCTGGCTTACAACGGGGGTGCACTTTGTAGTCTTTCATGAGGTGGCCAATCAGGCATGGCCACACATAGGAGAGGCTCAGGAAAACGAAGTCATTCAATATGAACCATTATTCACAGGTTCTACACACAAGCATGCCACATAGGACCACATGGAAAGACACCTGGACAGAAGACAGGAGTGACAGAAGTTCATGTCATTACCTTTATTGGATTTCTGAGGCAAAGGTGAATCAGGACAAGGGGAACAATTTAGGATTGACTAGTTGGAATAACAGGTGGACTTTTGAGCTTAAGGAGTGGAACCTAGTAATGGGGTGATTAAAGCACAGAAAAAAAAATCCAGTGGACCCTAGACCTGGGATGATTAAAGGACAGAAATATTGCCTCCTGGGATTCAGAGGCCAGCTAGAGAAGGGATAACTCTGGATTGGCTAGTTTGTACCTGAAGGCATACTTCTGGCTGAGCCCTTTTCTGCCTCTAAGAATTTGCTGTCTCTGGGAGCTACAGTCTATCCCCTAAAAGAAAGGTGTTATTGCTTTGTTTTTGGTTTTTGGTTTCTTCTTAGATATCATGACATCATTCCATACATAAATTTTTAAAAAAATTTACAACTGTCTTTTCTCCAAAATATTTATACTTGTCACTTGATAATCTTCTATCTAGAGTAGATAGATAGATGGTGTTCTTGTTGAGGCTCACGAACTGCAGATCTTACCACTAACCAGTAGCATTTTTCTATTACGCCCTTAAGATGAAAGCAGAGGAAATAATATCAAATACAAAATACTGTTTCTTTCAGCTCAACCTTACTCCTTTCAGTGGCATTTGAAAAATAAGCCATTGGAAAGCTCTAGTCTGTTTTGGTTTATGTATTCATTTGCAATATTTCACATCTCACCATCATATTCAAACATATAGGGAGTAAGCCACCAAAGTTGATTTTAAAATATTTCGTGTTAGATTCTGAGAAGTCCTGAAACTGTTGCAAATAGAGCTTTTATCTACATGTTTGAATCAAATAATCTTATTAACTGAAGAGTCTTCTGAGATTGGAATATGACGTGCATTTGTGCGTGTGTATGCAGGCTCACGTGGGTCTTCAAGCCCCTCTCAAATTACCCTAGGAAAGCTCCCAAAACAACTTTAGTCCCTTTGCAAATGACCCAACAAAACCAATACTGTGAGGCATGTTTACCTTGGCTCATGGGAAGTTATGTATTTTCTTCAGCATACTTTAGTGACCTGAAAGAGTTCATTCTGATTCCAAAATTAACAAACTCATTATAAGTAACAGCTTCTGGTAGGGAAAGCTTCAAGAAGGAGTTAGCTAGGAAATGTATAAATGATTCATATTCTGTGGGTCCTATATTAACTACAGTTATTTCCTTTCCCTACTGAGAAAATGACCAGTGTTGTTTTTGCAAATAGGATAATGACTACATTGACTTAATGACAATTAAGGACAGTTGCTGTGGACATCCACAATGTGATCCTAAAGGAGAGCTAGCATGCACTAGATGAGGAGTCAGGAAAAGGTATAATTCATGACCATAGGATTATCATATTTGAAATGATTTCTCATCTTTCTTTATTTGTTTAATAAGTCTACTTTGCACCCACACCTATCTCCAGAACATATTTACACACTCCTCAAAATATCTGATTAAATATCTGGTCAAGATTAATGTCAAATTCTTAGTCTTGGTGTCTGGAGGCAGTAATTAGCAGAGAAAGAAGAGAATGGGAGCTAGGAAGGAGAAGAGAGATGTGAATTGTAATTAAAATATAATCTTTTAAAATATAGGTTAAAATGTTTGAGGGAGAAAGATGATCCTCAAAACCCTGTTCTTTAGAGGAGGAAGTAGTCTCATTTTGGGTCATGAACAAGGTGCCCAGAACATCATGGAAAGGAAGGAAACCCAATCAAAAATTCAAATTACAAGTCTCATCGAGGCACAGTGGCACATAGCTATAATCCCAGTGGCTCATACCTATAATCCCAGTGGCTGGGGATGCTGAGACAGGAGGATAGTGAGTTCAAAGCCAGCTTCAGCAAAAGAGAGGTGCTAAGCAACTCAGTTAGATTCTGTCTCTAAATACAATACAAAATAGGGCTGAAGATGTGGTTCAGTGGTCAAGTGCCCCTGAGTTCAACTGCTGGTACTAACCCCTGTCCCAACCAAAAAAAAAAAAAAAAAGAAAATTACAGGTCTCAAGGAAGGAAATGTAGAAGTTGAAGAAACATGAATGCCAGGCCCTTCCTCCACTCCTGGAAGCAATTCCATACCCATTTTGAATTTATCACAATGGAACACTGGTTAACAATGTATTCTTTGAATGTGGAATTAAAGGACATGGTTGCTGCTTTCAAAGAATGTCAGGGGGAGCAAGAGATGAATACACAGAAGACAGAACCCTCAGCCTCAGGGACTTTTCTTTTTGAGTAGAGGCTTGTTGAGTCTTTTTAAATTTAGCTCCAATATGGACTTTGAGGAGTTATTGCTTTTAATCTTTATTGTTAGCTCCCTCTAAAGAAATTTGTAAAAATGTAATGACAAATCCCGGAGCTGCTTTAACCTGCGTACAAAGCTTCTAATTTCTAATTCATCTCAATGGAGATTGAAATGTTCAGATCAACTTTTCGTTCAAGGGAGATAGAAATGAGAGGTGTGTTTGAATTAGTTCTTCTGCAAAAGTGAAATGGAATTCATCAATTTAGTTTACTCTTTCACACTCAGCAAAACACATGACATAAAAAAAAAAAAATCCAGAGGAAATAAAACAGGCTTTGAAATTGGCTCTTGCATAAGCATCTGAAGAAGTTGAAAAGATGTCTGTGAGATCAAAGTATAATTTAAAAAAAAACTTTAAATTCTCTTAATTATCAATCTATTTAGTGCTATGATTTGAATGTATATGTGCCTCCAAAATTCATGTTGAACTTACACTCCCAGTTGATGATACTAAAAAGTGGAGCCTTCAGGAGGTGATTAAGCCATGAGGGACCTAACCTCATGAATAGGTTTAATGCCCTTATAAAATAGCTTCAGACAACTGCCTGATCCTTTCTTTTCTTCTGCCACATGAGAACACAACAAGAAGGCACAACCCCAACCAGACACCCAATTTGCTGGCACCTTGTGCTGGATATCTCAGCTTCAGAACTATGAGAAATAAGTGTATATGATTTATAAATTACCTAAAATATGATATTTTATTACAGTAGCAAGAATGGACTAAGACATTCAGCATATGTTAATTGAGCATCCCTATGTGTCAAGTATGGTTTTAGGTTCTAATCACAGCTATGATGATCAGCCTTTTGGAAATTATCTGGGAAACTCTACCTATAAGAGCTGTTGTTATGCTGATCCAAGCCAAGTGTGATTCTTAACCTGTGCTCTGGATCTCACCCCTTCTCCTCTGTTCAATTTTTAAGGGACTGTATTACTCCATTTTGTGTTACTATAGTGAAAAACTTGAGGCAACCTAACTTTATAAGGAAAAGAGAGTTTTTAGTTTGCAGTTGCAGAAGCTGAAAGTCCAAACAGCACAGCACAGGATCTGGAAAAATACCCATGCAAATGGAGAGAGGGAGAGGGAGAAGAGAAGTCACATTGCCAAGCAGGAAGCCAGAGAGAGATTGGAGTCCTTAGTCCCTTCTGAAGACACAACTCCTGTTGACCCAAGGATCTTCCACTAGGTCCCACCTCCCAACATTGTCACAATGAAAACCAATCTCCCAATATACAAACCTTTGGCCTTTGGGGAACAAACATCTAAACCATAGCAGAGACTGTATTATTTCCCCATTGCCATGGTAACAAGTCCCACAAACTTGGTGGTTTAAAACAGTATAAATGTTTTCTGTGAGCTCTGAAGGCAAAAGTCCAAAATGAGCTGAAATTGACATGTCAGCAGAGTTACATCCCATCTACAGACTCTAAGGCAGAGTTCCTTCTTCAACTTTTCCAACATCTAGAGGCTGCTCACATTCTTTGGCTCAGGACTGCTTCAGTTGACATCTGCTTCTGTCCACATATCTCCTTTTTTGACTCTAGTCCTCTCACTTCCCTCTTAGAAGTACTCTTATGATTACATTGGGTCCACTTGAATAACCCCAGATAATCCCCACATTTTCATTTAATTATATCTGAAAATCACCTTTGCCACGTAAGTTAATATATTCACAGGTTCCAGAGATTAGGCTATGGACGTTTTCGGAGGGCCTGCTACAGAGGATGGAACACAATCATTCATTCTTTCATTTCGTATTTTATCTTCAACTTCCTTCATCGCTTGCATTCCCTGCAATGTGCTTTGGCCATGCTTGGAAACAGCCCTCAAGTCTCACAGCAGCAATTATATCTCCTCAGGAACCACTCCCTGCAAGGTCACCTAGAGCCTATCATTGAGATATTAAGCTGATGTATAGTTAAGGCTTACCTAACTTATTATCTGTTAAGTATGATATTTTGTTGATCATCCCCACCTTCTTATTAATAACAAGGTGGCTTTCCTTATGTGGTGTTTACTAGGTTGTGGTCACTAAACACTTTATTATTAAAATTATTTCATTTTGTTCTTTTAAGCATTGTTTTTCATGCTTTTTAAATGACAACCCACAGACTTAGAGGAACAACCTCAAATACGACCTAGCACTTTCTAAACTTCCATCACCAACCCTCACTTTCTCTCCAACTTTCTCTCCAGGTCACAAACCTAAACAACTGACCGGCCCCTGGGTGTGCTCATGTGGCTTCCTCAAGTCACCTGTATTCCTATACCCAGTGAAGTGCCACCATTCAAGTTTCACCAGCCAGAAATCTGGAAGTCACCTCAGACTTCTTTTCTTCCCGTGTCCAAGTTGACAGACCTTGTTAAGTCTATTTTCTAAATGTTCATTGAATTTTCCCCTTATATCCATTTTCTGACCCCATCGTGGCTGTGGCCTGTGTCTGAGTCCTTTCTCTTCTATGGATTACTAAATGAGATGCATAACTGACTTTCCTGACCTAATGTTACCTATTCATTCTATTCCCATTTTTGTAAATTTATTCAATACTTTGCTTCCACAATAATCTTTGGGAGTGTAATTCTTGTCCTATGAATTCCATACTTAAAATGCTGCAGTGGTTCTCACTTGCCTTCGTGCCTTGCTGACTCACATCTCCACACCTCTGCTCTGCTTGTTCTCTGCCTCACATGGTCTCCCCATTCTTCCCTCCTCTTCTTCCTCTCCCACAGGTTTAAATTTTAAAATTTAGGAATAAATAGTAAAAATCTGGAAAATTGTTTTATATTTGATAAGAATGAAACTAAAATATTTTTGATGTAAATTTTTAAATTTAATTGGAAAACTTGAAATAACAACAACACTGTCTGATAAAACAGGCAAGCACTGAAAAATTTTCGGGAAGTATGACTTGTTTTTTTGCCTTTCTACAAATCATTTCCTTAATATATATCTAGTGGCTTAAGACTGCCTGTACAATTGACCTAGCATTCCCACTTTTAAAACTATATGCTCAGAAAATAATCAAGCATAAAAAAATAAAGATTATATTTTTTAATGTAAGTCTTGATATTTAAGAATGTTGTAGTATTATTCATTAGAGGAAATGTAGAGACATGTCCAACAATAAAGTAATGACTTAAAAATTAAGGTATAGGTTAGAATATTTTATACTGATTAGAAATCATGTTTCCAAATACAAAGCACAAGAAAAAATCCAAAGTACAATTTTAAATAGAAAAAAATAAAATTTATTATAAGCAAATAACTTAGTATGTTAAAAAATTTATTTCTGACAGTAGGGGTACATTATTTAAGTTTTCTTTATACTTTCAGTATGTGGAGGTAGCCTCTAAAGATGGATAATCTAGATTCAAGTTAATATCCCACCTCTATTTCTTACTCTCTCTGACTATGAGCAAGTTATATATCATCTGTAAAATCCTATTTTCCCATCTGTGAATAGGAAAGCATAGAAAATTAGGTGAAATTTGTAGTAATAGGTGTTTTAACCTTTATGTAATATAACTCATATAAAGGTCTTTGCATAGTATCTGACACAAACTAATCATTTGCTAAATGAAAACTATTATTGAAATTATCAAAAATGCAATTATGATCAATTAACAAATATTTCTTAGCTAGTCAGTTTTGCTTTTTTTTAATCACTGTGACCAAAATACCTGGCCAGAACAACATAGAGAAAGAAATCTTTTTATTTGGGCTCATGATTTCAGAAGCTCAGTTCACAATCATCCAACTTCAAAATTCTGGGTCTGAGGTAAGGCAGAACTTCATGGCAGAAGGGTATGGCAGAGGAAAGCTGCTTACCTCATGTCAGCCAGGAAGGAGAGAGAGAGAGAGAGAGAGAGAGAGAGAGAGAGAGAGAGAGAATCCAGGGACAAATATAATCCCTAAGCCATGCCCCAGCAACATACCTACAGTTACCTGCCTACAGTTACCTCCCAGTATAATCTTTTCACATTATACTGTTAATATCCCACCTCTATTTCTTACTCTCTCTGACTGTGAGCAAGTTATATATCATCTGTAAAATCCTATTTTCCCATTAGGTTACAGCTTTCATAATCTAATTATTTCACCTGTAAATATTCCTGCATTGTTTCACATGGGAGCTTTGGCAGGGAGCACTTCAAATTCAAACTGTAACACTTATTTTCATACTTATAAAAAATAAATGAAATGAATAATAAAATGATGGAAGTTGAAAATCAGGAGAGAATCTATTTGTAAATCCTTTTTTAGGACCCAAATTAAGAATTAAGAGGAGGAGAAGGCAGGGAAATGACTACACAGTGTCATCCCAGTGGGAAATTATATTTTTGAAGTACATAGATTTTTGCATTCTAAGAAACAAAAATTAAAGCAAATGAGATCCAAGTTCAGAAATATAGACATCAAAACATGTGTTCACCTGGGAATGCAAAGAACAGGTATTCCTGGGTAGACTAATCTGAAAACAGCATTTTCTCAGCATAACTCTTACAGAAGGGTGTAAGGAATATATTTGGTATCTATTACTGAATAACAAATTACTGTAAGACTTAGCAGGTAAAAACAGTATACTTTTTAAATTATTTTGCAGTGTTTCTAGGTCAATGTTCGAGCTGAGTGATTTGAGATGGCTATAGTCATCTCAAGGCATGACTGGGAAGAATATCATCCTAGCTCATGCTCACAGTTGTTTGCAAGATTCACCTCTTTGCAGAATATTGGACTAAAACATAGTTCCTTAGATGCTGTTGGATATAAATTGCCCTTGATTCTTTATGACATGGACATCTTCACTGAACATTTCACAGCATGGCAGCTTGCTTCATCGGAAGTAGCAAGCTGGAGGGCAGAACACAATATGAGCATCTGAGTGTGCCTTGCTTTTACCTAATCACGGAAGTGAACTCAATCCCTTTTGTCATATTCTATTTGTGAGAAGTAACTTTCTGGGTCCAGACCACATTCAAGGAGAGAATCATAAATACCAATGGGGAGGGATAGATTGTTGAGAGCCATATTAGAAGTTGCCTACCATGAATCCATCCTCCATTATCTAATGACACATGACCCTTTCACCCCCTACCTCACCCCCTACCAAGACCCTCAGCAGCTGTCTCATCTCATCACAAAGCAGTTCAGATGCCAGAGACTTTATCTTTTAAGTCAAACCCATATGTAAATGAGCCTCCTCCATGTAGTTCCTCATCTGTAGATCTGCAAAACTACACAGACCTGTGACCTGCCCCTACATATTCAAACATGAAGTGTCAGGACAGGCAAGAAATATACCCTCTTCTTCAAAAGTAAGGAAAAGGTACACAGAAGGGTCATTAGTCCACAGTGATTCTAAAAATCAACTGAACAAACATTATACACTCCTTGATTAGTCTTCTAGTCCTGAAAATAATACTCAATGGCTCTAAACCCTTTTGAGATTTTGGCCCTTTCTCTGAGACTTCATTTCCTTCTCATAAAAGATAGCACTACTTTGTAGATGCGTTGTTTTCTCACCTAGCTATGACAACAGAATTTGGGGTATAAAAGTCCTCTTGACATTTGTGATCTCTTTCAGTTGTATTGGCAATGTGTCTGCTACTATAGTTTTCTCAAAGACTTTGTGGACCTCCTATGAATTCTGTTAAGGTTACTCCACTAAACAAAACAAAAACACGGAAACAAACAATAAACCACAACCTACAAAATGTCTGCAAAAAGCCCTTCTGAAACTTGAGCTCCTGCTGAGTTGACTGAGGAACAGTGTTCTTAAGCTTCCTAGAGGCCACATGGCCTTTAAAACAAAATATATATATATATATATATATATATATATATATATGTTTGTTTTAGTTGTAGATGGACACAGCTTATTTATTTATTTATTTAATTGTTTATTTATTTATTTTTATGTGGTGCTGAAGGTCAAACCCAGGGCCTCACGCACATGAGGCAAGTACTGTACCACTGAGCTACAACCCCAGCCCCACATGGCCTCTTTGAGAGAATCTTTGAGACACATCCTTAATCTCCTTATGAGACTGAATATTAATCCAATTGTTCTTTATTAGATCTTAAAAGATTGCAGTTATACCTTCAACTTTTTCTCTAACCAGTTTTATCTCTAAAACAGTTTTGCTAACAGGGTTCAGTGCCATTTTTTAATTTAAAATTTTTTTCCTGTCTGGAAAAGTTGAGAATTTTCAAAACCATTAATTTACTGATCCTTCTTGCTATTAGTTTTTCTCTCTCTTACAGTTCACTATAAGCAGTTCACTATAAGCAGTGAAAAGAATCCAGGCAGCAACTATAACACTTTGCTTGAAAGTATTTTTAGCGAAGTCCCTAAAATCATTAGGCAAATATCCTCCTTCACATACAACTGTGGATACAGTATCATTAATCTTTTTGTCATTCCATGAAAAGGATTTCTTCTTCCTCTACTTTCTAAGGATGCATTTCTCCCTTCCTGTTAACCTTCACTGACAACATCCTCCAAGTCCGGATTTCTACTTACATTCTGTTCTAGACAATTTAGCTTTCTTTGACATGAGGTTCAGTATTCTCCCAGATCCACCCAGTGCTTAGTTCCAATGCCATACTCACATTCTTAGATACCTGGTTAGGAAGCACCCCACACCTGGTAGCAAAATATGTATTAATTATCTATAGCTGGATAACAGATTATCCCCAAACTTAGTGACTTAAAAGAATACATATATGTCATTTCATGCTGTGGGTCAGAAACCTGGATGCAGTTATCTGGGTCCTCTAGCTCAGGATCCTTTCCATAGTTTCTATTTCATGGATCAACTGGGAAGAATCTGCTTCCCAAATCACTCTTATGGTTGGTGGCAGGCTTTAGTTCATTGTGGGCTATTGGACAAAGGCTTCAGCTTCTCAGAAGCTTTTAGCCAGATGTCTCCTTTTGATCCTTGTGAAATAGGCCTTCCCACATAGCACGCCATGGCAACTTGCTTCATCAGTATGTACAAGTGAGAGGACATGAGGGAATACTATCGAGAAAGAAAGTTTTGACAAGAATGAAAGTCAGTATCTTTTTGTAAACTAATGGCACCCATCACTTTTGATGTATTCTAATCATTAGAAGCGAGTCACTAGATCCAACCACACTCAAAGGGAAGAGGGTACTATGCAATGGCATGAAGGCCAAGAGTTACCTACAGTCATGTGCAAAGCTGCTTACCTCAAAGGCCCATTTAGTGCCCAACAACAGCAACTACCTAAACTGCTATGATGAATGGAATCCATTTAGTAGAATATCCATTCAAAACAATGAGTCAAGCTGAGGCATAGTTGGTATTTGAAAACTGACAGGAATTAAAATAGATCTTTCTTAGGGCAGCTCCGTTAGTGGTACTGAACTGAGAACAGAGGAAATTGGGCTTGCCATCTAATCGTATTTGCATGGATTGTTAAATACTGCAGTGTTAATAAGCTATGTCTTTAAGGTTGGATTTTTATCTCCCTGCTTTTGCCCAAATTAAATGAAAAATGACTTAGGATGAGTTTTTTAAAACTTTTTGTTTACCTCATGAAAAGAACATGAGAGAAGAAAGGAAAGAGTGCAATCCTAGCCCACATTAAAGACTCCGAAAAGTAATACATATAGCTAATTTTCATATGTGAGAATTGGGGGCCATAGGGCATCCAGAAGTGCCTAGAAGAAATTAAGCACGGAATAAAAAACATGTGGACAAGGGTTCTCATAGCTATATCAAAAAACATTACTTGAGCAGGTTGAAAATGCAGTAATATTAAAGCCTCTCATTTATGCCAATGGAGATGCTGGGTACTGAAGGAGAGCTCAGTCTTCTAGTCATTCCAAGCAAGCCCTCAGCACCCTTCCTATCGATTGAAGCACATTTTTTTTTTATCCATTGTATATTTGGAGAGACGAGGCCTGAATTTGAACTCTACGCTGATAGGCTATGAGACAATTTACAAGCAAGCAGTTTGGCTTCTAAGAAGCTCCAGAGCCCTGTCCCTCAGTCACCTCAGCAGGAACTCAAGTTTCAGAAGGACTTTTCCTGGACATTTGTGGTTGTGGGGTTTTTTTGGTTTTGGTTTTGCTTTGCTTGTTTCATTGTTTTTGTTTTGTTTTACTGAAGTAAACCTCAACGGAATTCATACGAAGTCCACAAAGTTTTTGAAGAAATAACTATATTAGACACATTGCCTGTATAAATGAAACAGGCAAAGAGATCACAAAATGTCAAGAGGAGTTATATACCCCAAATTCTGCTGTCAGAGCTAGGTGAGAGAATAACTCATCTAGAAATGTGTTCTTCCTTTAATGAGAAGAGAAGGAAGTCTCAGAGAAAGGGACCGAGATCTCAAAAGAGTTTAGTGTCATAGAGGATTATTTTCAGGACTGGAAACCTAATCAAGAAATGTGCAATATTTGTCCAGCTATTAATCATAATTTCTATGGATTAATGACCCCTTTTGTGTATTATTTCCTTCTCCTTGAAGAGGAAGGTCTAAAATGGTTCTTATGCCTATCTTGCCATTAGTATGTGGGTGTATATGAGCCTTCCTGATTTTGGGGGATCCATCTGGAACGAACGAAACCTGCCTAGTATAATACATATCACTTGCTTAATAAATGATATGTATGAATGGCAGTTAGTGCAGGTTATTAGAACATAAGTTTTGGTCTCAGACAAGTTAATATACCTGGGGTGAAAGTCTCAGTTTATTCCTGACAGTCCATAGAACTTCAGGCAAAAAGTTGCAATTTTTCCTTATATTAAATAGATATAGTAGGATTTGTTAGAAAGTTATTGTAAAGATAAAGTACATACTGTGAAAATGTATGGAGTCCAGTGCCAACATATGGTAAGTCCTCAAAAAACTGATTAGTTTACTCATGTCTCAGCAAAACCAAATTAATTTTATATAGAATTTTTATATTTATGGATAAGTTATAAATAGCAAGGAGAAAATTCATAGTTAATGATGATTGGCTAAAAAATAAAGAAAATTCCCAAAGTCAAGAAGCTAATAGGAAATAATGGTCAAATTCATGGTTCTCTAAAGTTCAAGGAGTCAGTTATTTAATAAGAATATATCTAGTAAACAGGCCTTGGAAGGTCAATATCATATGTAACTAATTTCTACTACAGATTGCTTCTCACATCAAAAATGCTGAAAAGCTTATCTAATAGATCTTGTATCATTCAGGATTTACTTGAAACGTGATTGTTCTGGAACACTAATGATTTGGCACCTTTTATACTGCATTTTCTTTAAATATTTTACATCCTTTTTTATGAAAGCTAAAAGAAAGATCTGATAGTTTTGTTAACAAACACTGTATATGAGAACAATTGCTAACTTTACTAACTACAGAAAAGTGTACTTTAAAAAAAAATGTAGCCAGCAAAATATTTCCTACATTTTCTGCAGATTTCTCTATTAAATTTATTTTGAAATTTCCTGATGAGACAATATCTTCAGAGGCAAATTAAGGGGTTTAACATTTAGATAATTAAACTAAGTCACTCATTCCTGGTAAGCAAAACAACATGCATTATTGATTTTGGAACTGAGCTGATGGCAAGCTCATGTGTGATTCACAAAAGTACTCAACACAGACAGGTTGACACCAGCGAGGAGTGAAGCCAATTTACATTTTGCCAATTTATTCCAGTGATGTCTCAGTTCCCCTTTCAGATCTGCATCCTAGGTGGATACCCAGCTTGCGTCCTCATTAATTTGGCTCTGAATTCTACTATAAAATCTGTAGGTTGTTGAAACACATGAAAAAAAATATTTCAGGGATGTGACTCTTCTGGGGAAAATGATTCTAAGGGAAACACTTCATAGGAAATTCCTGACATGGGATTATCAAAAAGTGCTGCAGGCAGGAGGGCAGAAGAGAGGCCCAGACTTTTATGGTAACCACAGTAATTAGACTGGGTCAGCTACCCCTCCATTGAGCACTGCAGTTAAATCCACTAATTTTATGGTTTTCTCTTTTTCCAAAAGCATTCCCCTAGCTAGGTAGGACAATCTGCCTCGATGGAGAAAACACAGTCCTCAAACCTCAGACCACCTGCACTTCTGACTCTCTTGTATTACTGAAATGGTGAGGGGGAAAGAATGAGAAGTTTGACATGAATTCTATGGTGAAAGATTATCAAGACAAAATGTGGTAAACTTGGAAGATATTTTCAATGGTTATGCTTTTCTCTTATGATTTTCCAAACATTTAATAAAAATTAGAATTTATTTCCCAAGGCTTAAATCTCCACACTCCATTCCTCCTAACAATCTGTCCCCCAGTTTCAGTTGCAAGTTTGTGCATGTGGGAAAATCAGGTTCAAAAGATGTCATGCTAATCTGCTGCCAATGGCAGAATATCTTCTTGAAATTGGGAAGGAATGTGGGAAGGAAATGACAAGAGTATAAAACACGTCCCCATGTTCCCCGTAGTATTGTGTGTCAGGCCCCTCTCTGTTGAAGTTAGTTCTGAGTGGCATTTTATTATGTAGGGAGATTCACTATTTTAAAAAGAAGTTTCATGTAGGTATAAATGTGTCAAAATACATTCTACTGTCATGTATAACTAAAAATAACCTAAAAATTGAAAAAGAAAAAGTTATTGTCATTTGCAATACACTGAACGTTTATGTCCCCTGAAATTCATATATTGAAACAACCAAAAACCTAATTATTATACTGATACCAAGCAAAGGTTTATGTCCACTGAACATAGAAGCCAAAATTAGGACACCAGATTTTCAAAAAAAAAAAAAAAAGAAGAAGAAGAAGAAGAAAGAAAAAGAAAGAAAGAAAGAAAGAAAGAAAAAATTTTATTGGATGGTCAACCAGCAGGGAGGCCAGAACTAAAAAATGGACTCAAATCTGCCTGCCTGATCAATTGGTAGTGAATGAATTCATAGAAAAGAAGAGGGGAGAAATTGCTTTTGGATGAGATGGCAAAAAGGGGGAGCTTTGGTGTTCTTTTTTTGTGTGTGTGGAGGTATGAATGATCATCATGCCTCCTCATTGCTTACGTGGTTCTTTTAGAGGGAGGGTTATTATGCTCTTCATGGGGGATTTTGAGCTTATGACATTAGAACATCTTTGACCAGATGACTTGGCTTCTTCAGCTCATGTCATTGCTGATTTTCAGCAATGGTTCAAAACAGTCCAGGAGTGAATTCTGGGGAAACATTGGCACCAAGAACTCCAATAGACATTTTGCATTCTTGGTTAGCTTTGCTGTTGACAGCCTCAATAGTGTTCAGACGAACAGACCTGTGAACTAAGTACAGATCTTCTTAGAGAGTAACTTTTTCATTCTTTTTTGGTACTATCAGAGCTAGTGTAAGGAGTTGTAAATACAAAACATACAGATTTATCTGTTTTCTAGCAAGCCTTTTCAAGGGGAAAAAGAAGAGAAACTGTGTGCCCAGAAACTCCATTCTTAGAGACAGTCTCTTACCAGAAAGCAGATGTGAACAAGATGAAGCCTTTGATTATTGCATGTGGCTTTCATGATTGCTCCTCCAATGTGGACAACCAAGACTCTTTACTCATCAATCAAAATTCTCTCCCTGCTGCTTGTCCTTGGTGCTGATGCTAGAAAATTCAGTCTCCCAGTATTTTTCGCATCCCATGCATTGTACTGCTGCCAATTCTGTGAACTTTCTGCCACCCACCAACCTCTCATGCCACCATTGCTCTGTGCCTCTGTTCTGGAAGGGAACCTCAGGTGAATCTAAGTTTCTCATGGCTTAGTCCTGGGTCATATCTGATCATATGAATGTTCTTGTTAGAGTCAGGACTCTTCATTTCTCTGGCATTATGTTAAAATAAATGGTCCTGGGCTGGGGTTGTGGCTCAGTGGTTGAGCAAATGCCTCACATGCGTGAGGCGCTGGGTTCTATCCTCACACCACATAATAAATAAATAAATAAATGGAACAAAGATATTGTGTCCATCTACAACTAAAAACAATCTTTTTTTTTAAATGGTCCTTTGACCTGTCGTCAAATAGGCCCCAAGACCTATCCATAAGATTTAACTAAAAGTTCATTTTAAGTCATCTTCTCGACCATGCCTGCTGTGATCCTAGGTATGTTAAAGTGGAGTAGGTCACAGTTCATCTTATCCTGAAATTTCATCATAAAACATAATTTTTGTGTATTCATATTTTAATATTTCCCATGAAAAGAGTTTCTGTTTTTCTTTGCCAAATTATTATGGGAAAATCATGGTACTTGGAACCGGATATATCTGTGGCAGTTGTATTTTTAAAAAATATTTGTTTATTTATTTTTGCATTACAATTCTTAATATACCATTATATCATAATTTATCATATCTCTGATTATATATAAGGTATGATGACACCAAATTCACTTCTTCATACATGTATTTTGTATAGTGATGAGGGTGTGGCAGTTGTAATTTTAAAAGTCAATGACAAAAGAGTTCCCATCCTACATGCTCTTCTAAAGTCTTACCACTTGCTCATGAAGAGGTAGCATCTAGTTCTTTTCCCATTCAAAATCGTCAGGCTGTGACTTGCTCTTAAACAATAAAACTCAAGTAACACTGACTAACTTCTGGGGTTAGGTCATAAAAGAAAATGATGGTTCTGGTTTGTTTGCTAGAATTCTCTTGCTTGGCACCTTCACCTACTGTGTAAGCAGCCCAGTGACGGCCAAACTGTCATGCTGTTAGGCAGTCCAACAGCCTGTGCAGAAAGACCTGGTGGAGCACTGAGCTACATGAGGAGACTGAGATGCCCAGCTGGTCCCAGAATAGCAACAGGACAGCTGCCCAGCTGAACCCTATAGAGTTCTCCTGATCCATCCAGACTGTGAAAATGAAGGAAATGACTGTGTTGTCTTAAGACGACACTAAGTTGGCAACAGCTAAAGCTATGGTCTGAATGTAATGTTCCCCAAAACTTATATGATGAAAACTAATCCTCAAGTAATAGTATTAAGAGGTGGGACCCTTGGGAGCCTTCGTGAATGGGATTAGTTCTCTCATCACAGAGAGTGAGCAAGCCCCTCTCACCACACAAGGACACAGAATACACCATCAATAGGGAGGGAAGTCCTCACCTAACAGTCTCTTAGCACCTTGAGCTTAGGCTTCCAGGCCTGCAGAACTGTGAGAAATATTTGTTGTCTAAAAGCCATCCGATATGTAGTAATCTTTAGCAGTCTGAATGGGATGACAGCTAACTAGAAAAATGCCTGTATTAGTCAGCTCAGGCTGCCAAAACAAAATACCACTGGATGACTGCTTAAAAACTCTGTTTTCTCAGAGTTTTGGAAGCAAGAAGTCCAAGATCAAGATTATAAACAATTCAAGTTTTGGCAAGGGCTCTTCCCTGCTTGCAGATGACTACCTTCCTATTAAGTGCTCCCATGTCGCTTTCCTGGTTCACACATGCAGGACCAGGCAGAGAGAAGGAGCACGTCCTCCCATATTACTTCTTGTGAGGACTCTAATTCTATCAGACCAGGGCCCTACCCTTATGACCTCATTTAACCTTAATTACTTCCTGAGAGGTCCTATCTCCAAACACAGACACCTTAAGCTTCAACATATGAATTTTGAGGGGACACAAACATTCAGTCCATAATAATGTCTGAATTCAAATTATAGTTTAACCTCTGCAAAATTTATTTAACTTGAGCGATTATTGTCTTTGAGCCTCAATTTTCTTTTGTGTAAACATATAAATAATAATCTCATCAGATGTTGCTGAGAGGTAAATGAGAACAAGTTAGTGGACATTTTATTCATTTCTGGACTGTGGAGATGACTACCCCACCCAAACCTTCTGAGCCATTCCTACTGCCTTCTGATCTCTGAAGAGATAGCGGCCTGAGATGTCCTACCATGGCCAAAATTTGGTCATTGCTTCTGTTGAGCTAGCCAATAACCATCAGGTTGTTCAAAAATCATCAACACATTCAAAAATAAATAGCAATACCTGTTAGGAGGTATTTCTTGGTTTTGACAGAAAATATAATTAAATCTTAATTCCATTCTTGAGATGAGGCAAGAAGATCCAATAACAAATATTTAAATTGCCATTTGATGAGAAGTTAATGAAAAGTGCTACCTATAGAAGAACTCAGTGACTCATGTCACTATTTTAATTAATCTTCACCAGAGTGAAGAACACTAAAGTTCAGAGCAAGTAAACAACATCCGTGCCCCAAACTACACAGTATACAACTGACCAAAACAGAAGCTGATTCTATGTGATAGGATTCCAGTCTCAGCAGTTTTATATTACATGAAAAAAGGTCACCTGCTCTGGAGAAGGGTCTTTTTTCCTTCAGTGACCAAGGGTAAGTCTGATGGGCAAAAGAGACTACTAGTGCCTTAACCTGAACTATATGTGCTGAAAGTCACAATAATCTGTAGGATTTGTAGCAAGGAAGGACACTATCAAGTTGTTAACATGCAAGTACCAGGCAAGACATATGTGGAGAGGGAGGCAAGAGGAAGACATCAAGAGAAAACAAATAAAAAAGGAAAAAAGATAAAAGTGATTTCACTGACAAATCCAGCTTGTGTTTTAGCATCCTAATTAATTTATGTTATACATGTTTGGACATGCAGTCAGAAAGAAGTAATTGAAAGACCAATCACCAAAAGCAGAGCTGGATTACAGGCATAATTTGTTTTTGCTTTGTTTTTGACACTTAATACATTGTTGAATTTGTTTTACAGTATTTTTTTTCAATAAGAAAGAATTTGAGAGTGGTGCATATAGCTCAGTAGTAGCATACTTGCCTATTGTGCATAAGGCCCTGGGTTCAATCCTCAGCATCACCAAAAAGCAAAAAAGAAAGAAAAATTTGACAATACTAAGGCTTAGCGAAACTAATATTTAAAAGTATCTTTAGTCCTTTTATTAAAAATAATTATTTGCTCAGAGTACATACACTCAGTAGCATAATTAATTGCCCTTTAATCAAGCAAAAGTGCACATAGAGCACACAGAGAAATTTATCAAAGGAAAGTGTTGTGGGAGGGGGTTAGGAAGTAATTTTTAGAGCAAGGTAGTATTTACACCTAAAATTTATTCTCCTTTTTCTATTTCAAACTTGACTCTGAAACATGGTAACCAGAGGGAACAAAATTGAAGTACTTCTCTACTTAAACAGAGCTCCCATGGGAACAGATACCACATCTGTCTTATTTACTACTGAATCACTCTGGTGTCCCACATTCTTTGGTCCTCAGTAGTCAGTACATATTTGGTTGTAGGATGCTTCTTTATAAGTCACATTTCTTTGGAGGAATAGAACCAATATGCTTATGAATAGATTTATTCTCTATTTTCTCTCTTGCAGTTATTGAAGCCAAGAAGTCCTGTGACCTGAGGTTACAAGCCAGGCAACCAGAAAAGCCAGGGGCTTAAGTCTAGTCACATTGTAAAGGCCTGAGAACCAAGTGTGTTAGTGTCCATGGACAGGAGGCAATGGATGTCTTTGCTAGAACAGGGAGAGTCACTTTGCCCTACCTCTATCTTTTTGTTCTAATTAGGCCCTCAACAGATTGGGTGATGCTCATGAGGGCGAATCTTCTTCACTCAGTCTACTGATTCCAGTGCTCATCTCAAAAGCAAACTCAGCAGTAATATTTTACCACTTATCTGGGCACTCCTTGGTCCAGTCTAGTTGACACATAAAATTAAAGATCACAACTTGCAAAGTGAAACTCATGTTACAACTTTGATTTGCAGAGAAATGATAAGTTATTATTTGATAGAGAGTTGACTGAACTTTCTCAATACCCAACTTCTGGTTGACCCTGCAGTGAAGTTCCTAATTTGTCCACAACTCAGGAATTTCCCAGATTGAAACCAGGAACATTATGGCAAACCAGGAGAAGATAGTCACCCTGGAGTTGTCATAGAAAATTAAATATTAAATGTGGTTGAAATTCAGTCTGATGTGATAAACTAACTAGTTCATTCATGTAAAACTCAGTATCTCATCTGCATAAAACCACAACTCTCTCAGATAGCCTTCCTCTCCCCCTGCCTCTTCCCCTAAGAAGGGATAGTTACTGGGGGAAGGACAAAAATGGCTTTTGTGACCTTATATAGAAGGATGGGAGGATGATAAGCCATCAGATGTGGTGTCTGTCCCTGTATTATTCTAGGCTTTTCTGGTCCCTGATGGTTTCTGAAGCGGAAGTCTGAGACACTTAAAATGTTGTTTCTGGTTTCTATTTTGCCTTGGTCAAAGCACAAGGCACTCCCTGATTCCCTCAGCCCCCTTTCCTCCCCTGGCCTTATGCCTTTCCAACAAGTCTGTCACTCCTTCTGTCCAGACCATTCACTTGGCATCTCCTCTCAGACTCTATGTCGACCCACTCCCCTCCTCTGTGGCTCTCAAAGTTTCCATGCCACATATTGGTATCCGGAGGTTGAAGGTAGGGGGATTGTCTGGGACTTCATCTCATAGATGAAGATGTGACTTTTTAATCAAAGTGAAAACCATAAGCTGGCACCCTGCAAACTCCTCCCTGCTCATAATAAGACGGGTACAAAACTTTCATGTGTTCATAGATGTTTTCATTGTATTTGACAGAGTACTTTTTGTCTGTTGAATCTAATAATAAACAATTAAGGCTTGCTTTTTATGTCTTTTTTCCTAATTTTTTTTTTTACCAATAATGAGTTTTGATTGTATTTTTACCAAATAATTCATCCTTGAGGGATCTGGGGAGGGCAGGGGGAATGATGATCCTTCACCATAGATATTTTGAGAAATACTTCTCTACACTATAAATGAATTTCTGGCTACACTTTTAGTATATTCATGAGGACAGAAGCTATAACTGGAAAGTTTGGCAAATCATTATGAAAGGGAACAGCCTGGTTTCAACATCCATCATGTTCTTTAAGTCTGTATGCATGCCCCAAATTTGCGCTTCTTTTTACCTTTCATTCTATGCCTTTCTAATTACCCATAAAAAAAACAGATTAAAGATTTTGTATTCAGAAAGGCCTAGAAGAAAGAAAACACATTAATAATATCAAAATAGTATTTATTCAAATTTGTTTCATAAATGAGTGAATGAAGAACCATGGTCCTGAGGCATCTTACATGAATGAAGGAGCTTTAAAGAAGGAAAGGCGTAAAAGGCAAATGTACATTCATGAAAAAGAGACCACTGTAGAGTGTTTTGCTGTTTCCTAACTCAGCCAGAAACAAGAGCATTTGTTTGTTTGTTTGCTTTTTTCCTTTTCCTAAGTAGGGAGTAAAAGGGCTAGTAGTCTCTTCTGAGGTCATAGAACCTGCAGCTGCACCCATGCAGTAGGGCTGGAGCCTCACAGATTAGGGCAGTAAGACAAGGTATTTCTTTTATTGTCAGTGTGTGTGTGTGTGCACGTGTGTGCATGTGTGTGTGTGCATGTGTGCATGTGTGTGTGGTTGAAGGGGAATATGATTGAAAAGGAAACACAAATAAACGAAGCACATGTTTTTAAGAAACAGGGGGTAATGATGTCATTTCTTTTCCCCTGGAAAAATCAGAAGCTATAAAAACACACATTTAGGGCTTGAAAAATGAAACATGAGAATCATAGAGAGTTTTTGTTGGTGGTGGTAGTTTTGTTTTGTTTTTTTGAGGGGGGGGTGTTTTGTTTTTGTTTTGTCTAATGTAAGAAAAACATCCAGTATCAGTTTGTGACACAATTAAATGGTAGACCTGTTAAAAAATTACATGTCATGGCAGATTTTTTTTTTCTTTAACTACTGTTCTGTATCATTAAAAGCAGGTCAGGATTTCAAAAATCTTTTCCTCATTTTATGTACAGATTCAATCTTTTTCCATCAGAATGATGTTCTGCTTCTTACTCTTCCCTTAATTCCCTGGAGTGAAAGCCCATTAAAAAATGACTCACATGTCCACCTAATGATGCATAAAAAGTTTGCCACACACCGACACAACTTAATTCATACACACTGCAGAACTTCAGAGACTTGACAGCCCAGTAAAGGAAAGTAGCTGATAATCAGTTGGGTTGCTCACTCATCAGGTAGAGGTCAGGAGATATTTTTAACTTTTGATTATGCAAGTTCCCATTGTGTCAAATGGGGTGCCATTCTTCACAAGATGAGTTTAATAAATTTTTAAAATATATAAAATTTTGGTATTACTCAACAACCAAAAAATAGATGATCCAGAACTTCATAGGTGTTTATATAGAACCATATTGGAGGGTGACCAGTATTTATCATGCTTTTTAGTATTCATGGTCAAGTGATATAAAATTAATTTCTTGGGGGTGGGGTACTCGGTATTGAACTCAGGGGCACTCAGGAGATGTGAGCCACATCTCCAGCCCTACTTTGTATTTTGTTTAGAGATGGGGTCTTGCTGAGTTGCTCAGTACCTCACTTTTTGCTAATGCTGGCTTTGAACCCATGATCCTCCTGCCTATTAATGCAGTAATATTCAGAGATAAAATTATTCGAATATAAGGGTTGTAACCTAATCAGTACAATCAGAAAAGACAAGACACTGTGTGTGCCATCACACCCAGATAGAATTGATTTTTTATAAAAAAGCAGTTAAGAGTATGAAAAGACAAGACACATACTGGGAGAAAATATTCTCAAAGGATATATCTGATAAGGAACTGTTACCCAAAATATGCCAAGAACTCTTAACACAAAACAGTAACAAAATGAAAAATATTTTTGAATAGATACCTCAGAAAAAATGATACATAGCAAATACACATATGAAAAACGGTCCATATGTGTAATTTTAATTTAAATTAAAACCTTATTGTTTTAATTTCTAATTCCCTAATAATTTTTTTATTAAGGAATTAGAAATTAAAACAATAAGGTACCACAACACACCTATTAAAATGGCCATAAGAACTGTGATGTATTCCACTGTCATGTATTTAAAAAATAAAAGCAATTAAAAATAAGTAAATAAAATAAAATGACCAAAATTCACAACATCAACAATACCAAATGCTGGTGAGGATGGGGAGCAACAGGAACTCTCATTTATTGTTAGTGGGCATACATATAGGTGCAGCCACTTTGGAAAAGAGTTTAGAGTTTTCTTATATTACCAAACTACTTTTACCATATGATCCAGCAATCACACTCTCTGGAATTTATTCCAGTAAATTGTAAACATACCTCAAAAAAAAATCCACATTCAAATGTTTATAGTAGCTTTATTCATGATTGCCAAAGCAGGAAAACAATCAAGACATCCTACAATAGATAAATAAACTATATATCTACTGATGAAATATTATTCAACCCTAAAAAAGGAATGGGCTATCAATTCATAAAAAGATATGGAGGAAACTTAAATGTATATATCTAAGTGAAAAAACCTGTTTTAGTCAGTTTTTGTGTCTCTGTGACCAAAATACGTGACAGGAACAATTTAGAGGAGGAAAAGTTTATTTTGGCTCATGGTTTCAGGGGTTTAGTTCACTGTGGGCCAACTCCATTGCTCTAGGCCTAAGGTGAGGCAGCACATCATGGCAGAGGGCCCAGTAGAGGAAAGCTTCTAACCTTATGCTGAAGCACAGAGAAAGGGGGAGGGCCCTAGGGAAGAAAAGACCTTCCAGAGCATACTACGAGTGACCCACCTCCTTCAACCATGTCACACCTGCCTACAGTCTATTCAAACGAGGATGTACTGATTAGGTTACAACCCTTATAATCGAATCATTTTATCTCTGAATATTGCTGCATTAACAGGAACTTTGCAGGGGGGCTAAACTTACATGCATGCCATAATAGAAACCAACCTGAAAATGATATATTACTGTATAATTCCAATTGCATGACATTCTGCAAAAGGCAAAATGACACAAAGAGACAAAAGATCGGTGTTTCTTAGAGTTCAAGGGGAGAGAGAGTAAGGAATGAATAGGTGGCCCTCAAGAATTTTAAGGCAGTGAAACCACTCTATGATACCACAATGGTAGATACACCCCATAAATTGGTCCAAACCCATTGAATATACAGTATACAACACAAGGGTAAACCCTAATGTAGTCTGTACACTGGGTGATAATGATATTCAATGTTAGTTCACTGATTCTAACAAATTGGTCACCTGCTGGGAGATATGGATAATGGGAAAGGCTATGCCTGTTGAAGCAGGAAGTGGATAGATGGGAACTCTAAATTTTCTATTCAATTTTGCTATAAACCTAAGAGTACTTTAAAAATAAATTAACTTATTAAAAAAAAAAGAAGGAGAAACAACCCTGACTCCACTACTGATTGCCTTGTTCATTATCATCCTGAGTTTCTTGGAAGCAAGACACATGGCTTTATCTTTTGAGAATGAAACAAAAATCTTATACAAAAACAAAAGAAAAAAGTGGCATTTCATGAGCACAAGATCTTTCTCATTCCTTTCCCCCCAAAATGCATTCTAAAGTGAATTATTTTTAACTTTTTAAGGAGTTCACATAACCCTCTCTCTAATCTACACAGGCAAAACTCTGTTAATGAAAAGTACTTTAAAATGTAGCTCTTGGTCTTGGTTATTGCCATGTTAGATTTGGTGATTGCAGTGAGGTGAGACAGGGAAGTGCAAAGGTATGTCCATCACTTAGTGGGGTTGGTGGGAATAGACTGCTGATGTGATCCAGATCCTCCATCAGAATGAACTGGAGCCATAAAGCCTTCTGTTATGATGGTACTATTTGCTTCCCCACTAAGAGCTAGAGTCTGTTTTATGAAAGGATATTATGGTTAGAACGACTTCTCCTCAAACATATTTGTTTACTTAGGGTAGGCATGAGAGAAAATGAGTATTTAAATATAAGATCATATGTAGGAGTATATAAAAATGGATCCATATGTATAAATAATATGCAGTTGGAATACTTGTATGACCAGATGTGTCTTTATGGTTTCATTATCTCTTTGTCATTTCTTCTTCTTTTTTAATGTAAAGCATTAGAGAAAATTACATACCAGGGGAAAGTCTACTTACTAGAGAGATTCGTGTTATGTGTTGATATCTGTGCTCTATGTGTTTACGGAGAGTAGTTATAGGCCAAATTAAGCTCTATTCTAAGAAATAATCATCAATTTTTATTCTACTCTCTTATCCAGACAGCAAAATTTTGTAACGAATTTCTGTGCAGAACTGTGTTCAGGCTCATGTTTACTTTATATATTCAGTGTGTGTGTGTGTGTGTGTATGTGTGTGTCCCCACATCCATTTAGTATGGGGTATGTGATATTGACTTTGGACTTTGCTGACATCTTCAGGGCATCTCCATGTGGTCTTTGGATAGCTATGGAAATTCTTGAAAATTTCAAAAGAAATGGTCCCTTAGGCTACAGTCTCCATTAGCTCTGGGGTCATCCTGAGATCTAAACTCATATCTCGCATGGCTTGGTACCAGTACTTGAATATGAATGAAATATCAAATAGTACGATGGGTACATTATTGAAGACAAACTGGCCCTTCTCTAGGAGGGCCCTGGGCATTTGCTGTCTGCCTCACGGAGGCACTTTCTCTCTCAAGTCTACCCAGATGGTCCACTGGGACAGACACACTATCCCACTGATATGGGCCTGGGTTGTGGCCAGTCTAGCTCCTCATTTCTTTCCTACCTTCTTTCACACTGTGTGCTGAGACTGACCATTTTGCTTCAGAATTTGGGAAAACCCTGGGAGCTGGATGATCAAGAGATTTTGATCTGGCTCAATTTCACTCACTAGCCGGTGACCTCTGAAGTACAAAGGCAAGGGCGAGTCAATAGTCTGTCTCCAAAGTTGATACTGCACAGCTTCTTATGGTGGCTGCTGTGAGCATTTTTATTCTGAGGTCCCGTTCTGGCTTTCACAAAGCATGAATGGGAAAATAATGAGGAAGAAAAATAGTCTAATGTGGGGTGGTTTGTAGCAGAACAAGGGCAGTAAGAATAAGAAATGGCCTACTCTGGCCTCAGAGGGCTTGTCTATAGGGGACAGCCAGCATGTTCCCTTTCAAGGTGAAAGATAAGGGGGTCAGCTGTTGAGCAGAGAAAGGGTGATGAATTGAATAAGAGCTTGTAAATTTAAAAAGTCTGATACAAAAAAAGGCCTGATAGACTATTGGAGAAATACATGAACCATGCAGCAAAGGAGATAGGTCCGTAGCCTCCTTGCTCCATTTCTAGCTTTCTTTTATCAGTAAGAAATCATTTCTTCTCCCCAAACACTTCTGCACTAAAAATCAAGTTTTCATTCTCATTGGCCATGGGGATAGCAACATCTTTGATCCTCAACTTACTGAAGCAGCTGCCTACTGTTCTACTTCAAAGTATGCTTTTATGACTTAAGGGCATTTTAATAAAGAGTTCTCCAAAAACCCAGTTGCGTATCATCTGGAATAGTAAGGAGCTGTGAAGCTCATCAGGTGATATAATGCTAGAATCACAAGGAAACTTCTATAAGGAAAAAAAGAAAGAAAGAAAGAAAGAAAGAAAGAAAGAAAGAAAGAAAGAAAGAAAGAAAGAAAGAAAGAAAGAAACAGCCAGCAATAGTAGAGAATAGCTTTTAAAACATTCATCCAGACTTTGTAGGAATACATACTCCTGTACTTTGTCCCTCTGCTTATGCTGAGACTGCTGTTTAGAAATCAAAGTTACACAGTCATAAAAGGATAAAGAATTGGTTTAAAAGGCTTCCATTCTCAAAAAACATGTGAAAAGAGGGATTATAAAAATTTCCATTCCATTTATCTAACATATGCGAAATTACAATGTGGTAGCAGTTATTTAGGTCAAGAAGGATCTCTCCTGTTATGAAATAGTTTACAAACCAATCATGACATCTGTACATTGGGAGCTATGAGAGAAATTGCAGGTATTTTCTTTGCCTGGGTGAAGAAGATATTTCATCAGATAAAAAAAAAAGAGAGAGAATAGCTTACAGTATCCATCCTAACAATCTGCTTACAGGGGAGCAAAGCTTCAAAGAAGTCTGAAAAGAAGGAGAGAAAAAAAAAATATTTCCTAACTAGAGAGGATCACAGAAACCAATTATTTGAAATCTAAGTCGTGAAGCATTTAAGCCAACTTTTAAAATATTGGCAATACATTAGAATTTGTAAGTGCATAGTAAGAAGAATTTTAGGGTTTCAGAAGATAAGTGGCTTAATACTTGGGCAAAGTTTGAAATATCAAACATTTGTAACAAATAGATGACAACTGATCATCCCTGTGCGTGGTGAGAGCAACCATCCACTCAGAAGCACAGGCAAAAGCCTTCAGCCATCTAGCTCACCTTTTGCTTAATTTCATCACAGGTTCATATTATTTTCCTTCACTTTATCTCTTTTTCTCTATGGATCTTCTCCTACACTCTTTTCCACCTCCCCTGTGTTTTTTTGCTGCACTGTTTGAAAGCAATCTGAAGACATTATGATATCTCAGCCCCAAATACTCTTTTCAGATCAAGAGCTTGCTTTCACATAACTACAATATCATGATGGTATCTGTTTAGTAGGAATAAATTAATTTATTATTAATTTAAAATTCTCTGATTGTCTAAAAATATTCACTTTGCTGATTTCCCCCTTTCATCCAGGATCCAATCAAGAGTAACTCATTTACCTGTCATGTCTCTTTGGTCTCCTTTAATTTGTACTATTTCACTTGCTAATGTTTTTTTTTCTTTTATGACATTGAAAATCTTGAAGAATCCAGGCCAGTTTGTTTGAAGGATCTGTCATAATCCGATTTTTCCCTCATGTGTAAATTAAGATTATCATTATTTTTTTTTACAAAAATACTACATAGGTAAGTTAGTGTTCTTCTTACTGATTTCCATTCATAGGCTCAGGATTATCACTTATCCCACAATTGTTGGTGAGGCTATCTTTGAGCTCTTGATTAAGCTGGGTGTCTAAGACTGCTCCTTCATAAAGGCACTTTTTGTTTCTTTATAATCACTAAGTAATTTGGGGACAAAACTTTGGGAACATAGAAATTTCTTTTCTCGGGGCTGGGGTTGTGCCTCAGTGGTAGAGCGCTTACCTCGCCCATGTGAGACTCTGGGTTCGATCCTCAGCACCACATAAAAATAAATAAACAAAATATATTAAAAAAAGAAATTTCCTTTCTATTTCTGGTATATAAAGTAATGCCCCTTCCAGAGATATCCATGCCCTACTACTTGGAATGTGTTAATTTTAGGTTATGTTCTTTTTGTGACTAAGGAAGAATGGTCAGAAAGATGCAATATTGCCTGCTGTGAAGATATAGAAAGGGGACCTAAGGCAAAGAATGCAGGCCATCTCTAGAACAGGAAAAGGCAAGGAAACAGATTTATTCCCAGTGTCTATGGAAAGGCATGCAACCCCGCTGAAACCTTGATTTAGTCTCCATTAGAGATCCATGTCAGACTTTCAACCTACATAACCAAAGATAATAAATTTGCATGGCTTTAAATCACTAAATTCTTGGCAATGTTGCAACAAAAAGCTAGTAACTAATATAACCTCTAAAATTTTTTCCAATCAGTTTAGCATGGATCAATAGTCTTTGCCCAATCAATTCTTACATTGGAGTTGTAACGATGGTATTTATTAATTCTATCAATTTTATTTTATATTTATTACCTGGCATTCTTCTTAAAGAAAAGCTCCGTAATCTTTCTTTCTTTCTTTCTTTCTTTCTTTCTTTCTTTCTTTCTTTCTTTCTTTCTTTCTTTCTCAGTTCTTTTTTCTCTCATGTCATTATGGATGCACAGGTCATTTTCCATTATTTTCATTTTGCTTTTGATGCTCTAATGGTTACACATTTGACCCCTGTAACCTCTTCAAGCTGACTCCTGTATCTCTCTGATATTGCCCTATTAATCCTAGAGCACTTTCTTGCTTTTTTGGAATGTACTATTTAGGGTTAACCTTATCCTTTTTCTGTCCTACCCCGAAATCCATCATTGCACCAAAGATCTCTGGTTTTACTTAATGGAGAATGGTATTTAGAAACCTGGATGATAGGAGGAGTGGTTTTTATGATGTGTTGGTAACTCAGTTTAGTTTCAGTTGGAGGTATGCACTTCTCTTTATGAATGAAGTCGAGCATGTTTTCATAGTTTAGAAGACATTTATTTGTACCTTATAAACTATTTGTATATTTTGTTAGTTTTATCAGTTTGTTTTTTCTCACTTTCCCTTCTTTTAACCTTTTATGATATATTCATACACACACACATACACACACACACATACACACACACGCAAACACACACACAAACTGAGGATTAAACCCAGGGGCATTTTTACCACTGGTCGACATCTCCAGCCCTTTTTTTATTTTTTATTTTGAGACAGGGTTGTTCAGAGCCCTGCTAAGTTGCTAAGGCTGGCCTTCAACTTGAGATCCTCCTGCCTCAGCCTCCCAAGTCACTGGGATTACCAGCAGGCACCACCATGCCAAACTATTATATATTACATGTGCTGAAATTTTCTCCTTAATTTTCATTCTTTGATGATTGTTATAAAGCAAAAGTTTTTCCCCCCTAAAATGGTAGAATTTATTCATCTTTTCTTTTATTGGAACTGGATTTTGAGTTATAATCAGAAAAGTTTTCTCCACATCTAGTTTATAAAGAAATTCCCTCATGTTTTATTCTAGTACTTTTACATCTGCTTTAGCTTTTAGGACTCTTGTCAATTTAGTTTAAGATGTGAGTCCAAAATTAGGTTTCACTTTCTCACAAGAACATTTGTCATGAAGTCTATCATATCCCTCCAGTCATTTGTTATCACCCAATCTCTCACCAAATTTTTATACCTTTGGGTCTATTTCTGGACTACTTATTCTGTCCTTCTGGTCATTCTATTCATTCACCAATACCACATGGTATTGGTTAGAGCTTTGATAAGTTGTAATATATTAGGGCTACTCAGACCTACTGCTTTTGTGGGTGTTTCCTAGCTATATACTTTTTTAAAAAAAAAAATATATATGTGAATGTAAGAATTTCCTAGTCTTGTTCATAGCAACCTGGCTGGATGTTTATAGGGTTATATTAAACTTACATAGTATCTTAGGAACAATTGAAATACATATGATGGTTATTCATCCTATTCCAGATGAGGAAAAGCCTTTTTATTTGTTCACCTTGTCTGTCTTATACGAACTATACACATTTTGTGATAAATTTTTCCTAAGTATTTCACCTACTTACTATTATAAATATTTTCCTTCATTTTACTATAATTTTTTATATCTATACATCTACATCAATGTTTTCAACCTTCTTAGTACATTGGAAATACATGGAAAATTTTAAATTCTCAGGACCCAATTATATCCCAAACTGATGAAATCAGAATCTCTGGTACAAGACCACACTATGGGTCTCTGTAAGTTCCTCAGGAGAATCCAACATACAGCAGAAAAGGAGAGGCACTGGGTGACTTCAGAGGAGAAGTATTTTTTTGGAAGCTTGACATGAAGTGAAAGAAGAAAGCAGAAGTCCTTTAAAGTTCCAACTCTTAATGATAGTTCTGAAGGTGGTTCATATATATGCGTAACTGTTGTATGCTTGCTGTGAATTGGAGTTCTTAGTGTTATCAAGGTCTTCGTCACATTTACTGTGTCTCGGTCTGAATTCCACCTTCCAATCTATCAGGAAGGCCATCCCTGCTTTCTCATTGTTTGCAGTCTCCTGGTTTGCACTTTCCATTCTTTTCTATTTGGCTTTTCTGAAATCCTTCTAGTTAGACGTCTCTTGCATTCAGCATGGACTGGAAGTTTACCTTGTGGACTGATCTGAATTTATAGATATATGTGAGATAAGCCCATTTTGCAGTATTTATACAGCAGCTGAATTTGGTCTCAGCTTGTTTGTTTCATCTGCGTTATGTTTTCTTTACTTCTTTCTTTGTGTATTCTGTTTTCATTGCTCCCTTTTCTGTATAGTTTTTGTTTATTAGGAAGATTCATATTTTTGTACCAGGGGTTATATAATACTCTTAGTCTTTCTTCTTTTCCCCTTTTTCACTGTATTCTATTTGTTTGGACAGCTTTAAATATCACCAACTCCCACCTATTGCATGACTATCAATAAGCTTATCTACTTTCTCTTTCTGTATTTACCTCCTCCAATTTTTTTGCTGGATTATTTTTTATTATGTCACAATATGTAATATTTATACACTATTCTTCCACTTTCACCTCCTACATTTGTTTTAATTTTAGATCACCAATTAAATATGTCTACTTCTATTAGACCACTGCTAAAGTTTCCCCTGTCATTTTAGTTGGATGGAGCTTGTCTTCTTATATATTTCTTAGGAGTTGTTCATGAGGGGAGTATTCCCTGGGTGTTTTTGAGTTAACATTGTCTTGTAATCATTTGTTTGAAGAAGAATTTGGCTAGATAGAAGATTCTCCACACACATTTACTTTTTTGAATATTTTTAAAACGTTGCTGTTCATTTGTCTTGCCTTATATGCTGTTTTTGTTTTATTTTGTTTTGTTTTTGTTTTTAAGTTGATGTCAACCTGAGCTTTTTAAAAGTAAGTTAGTCTTTTTTACCTTGAGGGCCAAAGAATTTTTCTTTACTTGTTATGTCTAATAGTTTTGCTAGGCTACATCTTAGAATTGATTAGCCTGGTTAAATCATCTTAGGCTTATAGTGGGTCCTTTCTGTGTCTAAGACCATTCTTCTATTTCTAGAAAGGTTTCTTAGATCACAATTTTTAATTTAAACACGAGTCCTATTCCATTGCTTTGCTTTTCTTCTTCAAACTCCCTACTTATGCCTGTGTTGGATTTATCTTCTTCTATCTCTCATTGTGTCTCTGATTATTTTTATCTCATTGCACTTACAATCTCTTGGCTATTTTAGCCTTTTCTTCATATCCTTTTTTAAGTTTTCAGTTATATCTATTTTTCTCTTAGATATCTTATAATTCAGTCTTTAAAGTTTATTTTGTATTTTACTTCTATCTCTCATTTGAATTTAGTCACTGTCATTTTATATCTAGTTTTTGGTCCATTTGGGTCCCTCATTTATTGGTTCAGTTTGATATATTTTATTTACGTCTACAAGTGCTTGTTTAAAAAATATTTAGTTCAGGTTGTAGTATTAGGTTTAGTTTCAACCTACTTTATTTTTGTGACAGAACTTGCCAACTAGCTTCAAATTCTCATTTTTTGATTCTCATTTTTCTATGTCTATTTTGCCAATTAATGCTAATTTTGAAATGCCTTACCTTTTTTCTGGGTTGGCAGAAATGGTGTATGCACGCAGAGGTGAGCAGCATGTTTGCCTGACAGGATTTGTTAGGTTGTAGATAACTTTTTCACTTTGTATATTGAACTGCACTTTAAAAAAATAACATCTATTTTAGGTCGGGAAAGGGCATTTTACATCTTCTGGCTTGGGGAATCCTTCATTTCTGTAGATTTCTAATTCCTAAGATGTGCTTTCTTCTTTCTCTTCACCACCTGACCTCTGGCCCAACCTCCCTCCAAGCCATGCCCTGTTCCTGGGGGTGATGTCTCCTCCAGATTCCTCTCTCTGATCCTACACGTTCTCAAGTCTCTTCCTGTGGATCCTCAGCAGTTCCATGCCAGGTCTCAGAACTGTTCTTAGATGGGATGGGGTTGTGAGTCTCTTTCCAGAGGAGGAGATGATTTTTACCTGTCTTCTGTCCTATCACATCATACCTCTGATCTGCTCCTTATTCCCACTTAGCCCTTGCACTCTCCTCTCAGGGTTCCCTGGGGCTTGCTCTTCTGCTCTCAGGTGTTGATTTCCTACTTGCACATCATTGGCAGTCTGATCCTTAGGTTCTAAGTGCAGGTTCTGAACAGCTTTGTTTGTTGTCTTTGCTGATTTGAACTTTTTTATTAAGAGTAAGGATAGCTCAAGTTTCTTATATATCCCTAAAGTTGGTATCTTCACACAGTTTTTTCATAATATTAATATCTTGCTTTCATAGAGCATATCATTTCATGCATAGCACTTTTATATATAGTCCTTCATTTGCTCAATGATTCTTTGAAATAAGTATGATTTCTCATGATAAAACTAAAGCTCAGAGAAGGTAAGTAAAATTCTTCAATGTCACACGGTCCATATAAGAATTCAGACTGAAATTGAGGTATCCTAACTTCAAATTTAGTTTTCATTCCATACTACACTTCTGTCGTTTTCATGGTATAGCAATTTATAAAAATTTCTCCTGGAAAAATTTAAAACAAAGAAATATTTTCCAAAACACTCCCACAATATGCTCCAAAATAAAGTAATGACTCCCAAGTAAGGTATTGGAAACAGCAAAGCATTACAATGCTTTTATTTAAAAAAAAATTCATATGATGTGAATATCACCACATTTAAGAACTACAACTACTCATTGTGAACAATGCAATGAGACTAAACTGTGAAAGGCAATATTAAGAGGTCAATGCAATCTTACTTCAATGATCACTCTCCATCCCACTTCAAATCATGAGTGGTTAGTTGTAGAAATGATGATATACACCATAGCTTATCGCCAAGAATCACTGACTATGGTGTGTGCAAAAACAGTAAAAGCCCATAGCAAAGAGAGAAGTGAGAAAGATATTCTGACCCGTGAATTTTGTGTATAATGAAGGAAATTGTGTTATCATTTACCAAAAATCATTGATGCTAAATGTTTATACCTTTAAAAGAGGAGGAAAAAATAAAAAAATGAAATTATGAACTTTGGGTAATAAAGCCCTATTCCCACATTAGATAATAATTCAGCTTACTTAGTAAGTGACTTAATTTTCTTGGGTCTTAGGAAACATCATGACATTTTGTAATTCTAACAGATAAGTTGGATTAGGACAACTATATAAATTCACAGTTTTTTGAACAAATGCCCACATAATGTCAATTCTGTAATTAATATCAGCTCTCTGAGAGGACTGTAGGAGTGACCCCATGGAGCTCTTTCTGCCTACTCATTTGTAAAATTTATGATTAAGAATTAGAAAAAAAAGCAAAGATCAAATTTAGATATGACTCATAGTTGGTAGGAGCTGCTTGTTCCTGATGACTAAATTAGAATAAAAAGCATAGATACACAATGTATACTTAGATTTAGGAAAAACAAAAGTAAATATAGTTACATATATATACCATAAGAGTATTAGTTACTTGCCAACTCTTGTGCCATCTTTGTGACACAGTGCCTACAAAGATGAAGTCATCATAAGGGACAAGAGGATTTTGTAGTTTGAATGCATGAAGGTAGCTGCTTCTTTGAAGTCGGAATTAACCAGGACATGTCTAAAGTATGATCTGTTCTGAGTGGTGATTTTAGGAGACCTACTGGCAACTGTTATGCCTCTGGAAAAGGTTGGGGTCTGGAAGCCACATTACTTAACAAACTATTAAAGGATCTGGGATGTTTGCTGTCATGAAGGAAAACTTTGTAATACAGTGCAAATGCTTCCAATATTTGAAGGAATGACATCTAGAAGGCATTTGTTAATCCAAAGAAAATCTGTAGCCAGAAAAGTGAGATTTATTGGTTCCATTTACTGAACTTTTCTAACAATGAGAGCTCTTAAATGAAATGCAGTTATGTGTTGCTTAATGAACAGGGAGACATTCTTAGAAATGCCTTGGTAGGCAACTTCATTGTTGTGTGAACATCACAGAGTATACTTAAGAAACTAAGATGGCTTCACTGTTACCAGGTGGTATCATCTAGTAGGACCACTGTCCAATTTGTGCTTAGTCATTGACCAAAATGTCATCACGTAGCACATGACATTGTTTTGCTTTTTACTTGTTTTTCTGTGCTCTGGATCAAACTCATAACCTTAAGCATACTAGGCAAGCGCTGTACCACTGAGTTATGTCCCAGTCCCTGTATGCTTCTTTCAAAGTGGTGACTCCCCACTGCCCACCCACCACTCCTCCCAGCCACCTGTGTGTGCATGCCTAATCAGAGTCTGAACAATCACCTACTAGGACATTATTTGAAGGATTCATGCATTGTATGAGCTAGATACTTTCTGATGACAGTTTCCAGCCATGGCTACATGAAAGTCACATTGTGATACTTAAAAAAAAATATCATCTGGAAGCCTAACCTATAGATTCTATGTCTGAAAATCTAAGCCAAATTACAAAAGTGTGTTTTAAAATTGTTTTTCATGCATTCATTTAGTCAGTCAGTGAGTGAATGGACTGCTAGTATCAGATATACTTTTAGGCACTGAGATAGAATAGTAACCAAATATCACAGCCCTGGCTGTCATGGAGCTAATGATCTCATGTACAAGATGAATATTAATTTAGAAATCATACTATTGACAAAAAGAATAAAATATCAAACCCACTTACATGATCTGAAAGAAGAAATATAAAAATAGTATAAGAGGAATATGACTTTGTCTAAGACCTGGAGAAGGCTTCAGTGAGAAAGGAAGACTTAGTTAAGACTTAAGGAATGAGCCTACTAGCTAACCAGAAAGAGTTGTAGTGAAGGACAGAACTATAGCATGTACAAGGGTCCTTTGATAGAAGTGAGAATGGAGTGTTAGAAAGACCACGAGAAGAAAAGGATGACTAGATCAAGAAGGAGGGTGTAGCAGCCAAGGAAGGAATGGGATCAGGATTGTTTTAGACAGAGGCTGACCCATGGAGGATCCATGAATAATATTTCAAAGATTTTGACCTTGATACTAAGAGAAAAATAAACTGCTGGATTTTAAGATATATACATGACATGTGGATGTTAAGTAGCCTGACTGGAGTTGTATTTTTTTTAACGATAATTCTTGTAACCTTGCAGAAAATACATCAGCAGTGCATCAGAACAAACATTAGATATTATGGTATCATAGACAAGCATGATGTGGAATTAAAGAAAAAACTAATTTGGTATCATTTAGGAGAGAGAGCAAACAGGACTTTATGATGAATTTGACGTGGGGTAAGGGTTATAGTTTTCCCAAATGTAATTTCTGGGCTTGAGATTTGTGCAATCAAATGGAGGACAGAATAATTCATTGGGGCAGGGCCACCAAAACAGGACAAAGTGTGGTGATGACATTATGGCTCACCCTTGTATATGTGGAGATTTGAGATGCCTTTGTGATACTGAAAGGGACTTGAATAAACTATGCTATATATGAGTCCAGAGGTCTAAAGAGAAATAGAACGCCCAGCTCCATCCCACTGCAAAGTGTTCTGTAAAGAAAAATGTCCCATGAAAAGAACCCTTGGGTAGTCTTAGATATCAGTATAGCCATTGAAGAGTCTATTTCACATTAAGTATCAGGATTATTGGCATCTACTGTGTGAGTGTCATCTATTAATTGAATCAAACTCAATTTTAAAGAACAAAGATAGGGCCAAAAGCCCTCGGAGCTGTGGTTAGCATGCATGGCTGTGTCTGCAGTTGCACTAGGTGGATTTTTTTGATAATGAGATAGTGTGTACCCTCTCGTGGGAGCACAAATAACTTCAAAGAAATCTTCACCCATCTTCCTTCATTTCTATAGGAGAGAAGGAAGAGCCTGTGGAGTGAGTGAATGGGATGTGGGAAGTGAGAAAGCAGACCAATTAAATTGCAGGGGAAGGAGAGATGTGAATAAAATACCAGAGGGGGGTGGCAGGAAGGAAACCCTCTACACAGTGTCTCTGGTAAGCAAGTAAGTTTAAAAAGAATTGGAAAATATACAAGAACCAAAAGGGCAGGTCCCAGCTGAGCTAGAAATGTCTTCTCTGACCATTTCCCTATTTATTATTTGGCAGTCTGTGATAAGACATGGTTCCGTTCACACCGTTCCCTAATAAAAATTTAACTGGCAAAATAAGCATTGCTAAATTCAAAGAAGCATCTCTAATTAGAAAGCCAGGATGTTTCTGAAGGAAATTGTTCCACGAATTTCCTGGGCAATTGGCTATGGAAAGCCATGGTCAGACTCTGCTCGGTGGTAGATTATTCGTGGTTTAAACAGATGAACTAGACATTAACTTGTGTGGATTTACAGGAAAAGTGAAGCTGGCTGACCACAAATTGCAGAAACTTTGAAAGTTGGTTACAACCATTCCTGGACCTGATTTCCCACACTCACTTTATCTTTTAGTATATTTATATTCCTTGATTTTTATCCTATTCATGCCCTTTCTGGTGAATCACCTCAAATTCTATTTAGAAAGTGGCACAGTCAGTGAACTGTGTGCAGTTGGACTGGGTCAGCGTCAGTCTTAACAGTGGGTGTAGCCAAAATCTGTCACGATCCCACTTGGCCTCCCCTTGACGTGTGCCCATGCGTGCTCACAGGCTCTGATCTCCTACTACTCTCTGGAAAAGAACGCTAAGTGAAATATCTGAAGGTAATAGACAAGGAAAGCCGCCAGGCGGTGTGAACATAATGTCCCTTTTAGTTCCAAGGTAGTCCCAGGGGGCGGGGGTGGACAGTTAAGCGCTTCAGTGCACTGGGGTGCGCATCAGCCTCCCCCAGCTGGGCTGGTAGCCCAAGTCTCCTCCCTGATCCATTTTTGCCCTGCACCGAGGCAGGGAAGGAGCCCCTCACAGTGTTCTCACTAATTATCTCTGATGTGTGGTTGGCAACCTTATTTGTGAGGCTCTGTCTATATTGCACACTAGGTTGGCCTCACCCCTTGGGAGATAAGAAGATGTGTGTCTTTGAATCAAAAGATCTGAAAATGCAGTCAAGATGTACTCCTGTGATCCCTTAATGTACTTCAAGCCAGGGCCCCTTTTATTGTCTCTCAAACACCATTTCCCAAATGTACCGCAGCGTCAGCCTATTCTTCAAAGTGCCCTGACAGAGCACCTGACGTCCTCTCCAGCTGGAAGCAAAAGCAGAGGACAGACTCGGCCCTGCTGCTCATCACTCAGGGCCAGGGACAGCGTCAGGAAGAGGCCTGTTTTTCCACTGATAAATGGAGATAAACGCAGGATATCTCCCAATTCCAAAGTTTTCTGATGCTTCCTGAAGACAGCTGTGTGTGATTGTGTGTTGTTTGTATTTTGGAGTGGCACTGATTACACCAACAACATCTCTAGGATCGAAAATTAAAATTACACTCCAAAGGCCAGCTCTCTGGCTTGAAGGAGGTTCATGGGTTGGAGTAGGAGGGTGCTTTGTCCTTCCCTTCCTCTTCTTCCTCCTTTTTCGAATTCTTTCACAATATTACAATATTAACTCAAAGGCCATACTAAAAATGGGTGGCCAGTCACATTTGGCCCTGACTGTAGTCAGAAGACCTGTGTTTTAGATTACTTGAACTATAACTGTAGCATTATCTTAGCTTTTGATTCAGAATATGAAAACAAGGAAAATATTACAAGGTACTTATCCCACCTTCTAATCTCCCCTCTGTGTTCTAGGAGGTCTGTGACCTGCTCTACCATTAGACCATCCTTCTGTTGCTTTCCTCTCTCTGCTTTAGGGGAAGTTCCATGCCTGATCTGATAGTTAATCTGGGGGAAAGGTAGCACACCTGGCTCAGTCCAGGCCCTTTTTCCCCTAGGGCATGAGCTAACCATCAATCATTTATTCATTCATTTACCAATAATTTTTGAGTACTTGTATCAGACACGGTTCTAGGCACTGAAATTAGAGCAGTGAATGAAATAGACAATAATCTCTTGCAGGCTTATGAGAGAGTCAGTAATTTAACAGAATAGAAAATCATCCATAGTGTTTTTTAAATGTTAAAGGAAAAAAAAAGAAATTAAAGCCAAGACTAAAAAGTATAAAAAGTTGGGAGAGGGAGGTTAGAGTGTTAAATGGGCTACCCAGGAGAGGCCTTGCTGAGGTGATTGTGAGAGAGAAGTGTACAGACACACGGGGAACAGCATGCCAGGTATATAATTCTGAAATAGTGCAAAGCTCCTGCTACAGTTTGAACATTTGTGTCCCCACAAAATTCATATGTTAAAACCTAGTCATCAATACTAGGTATTTAGAGGTAAGACCCTGGGACATGATTAGGTCATGAAGGTAGAGCCCCATGAATGGGATCAGTGGACCCTTAGAAAAGAGGCCCATGCGTGTTCACATGCTTCACTCTGTCCACCATGTGAAGACACCAGGAAAAGTCTCCATCCAAGAACCAGAAAGCAGATCCTCACCAGTCAATGAATCTTCAGTGCCTTGGACTTGCCAGCCTCCAGAATGGCAGGCAATAAATTTCTATTGTTTGGAAGTCACCCAGTTCATGGAACTTTGTTACAGCAATCCAAACAACTAAGACAGGCCCTAAAGCAGAGTGTGAAGAAAACAAGGAATCCAGAGTAGTTGGAATCAGGAAATAATGTTATTTGACTTTTTTTTTTTTTAATAAAATCGCTTGGCTCTTGAGATAAGGCGTTTCGGGTTGGGAGGGAGAAACAAAAAGAAGAGTTAAGAGCTTTCAGAAATTCAAGGGACCATGACGGGGCTGGCAAGAAAGGTGGTGAGGATTTGGATTCTGGATGTACTGGATGTATTTAAAGGAGAGCAGACAATATTTGCTGACAGATTAGATGCAGTATGGGAAAAAGATAATCACTAAGAACTTCACAAAGATTTTGATCTGAGCAACTGAAGAATAGATTTGCCATTAACTGGGGCAGGAAGCACTAGGAAAAGAGCTGCTTGGGAGGGGATGGGAAGTCAAAGTTAGGAGTTGGGGTTTCAGCACACTGAACTTGCAGATCCTGTTGGACATCCAGGTAGAGATACTGAACAGGGGGTTAAATACATGATTCTGGAGCTCAGAGGAAGAGCCACCCAAACTTGACATGACCTCAGAGATGGGGGTAGAAGTCAGGATTCAGGATGAGATCATCTAGAAAGGGAGTGTAGTCAGAAGAATAGGTGTGGTCCAGGATGGAATCCTGGGATGCTCCTACATTTAGAATTGGAATCGAGGGGAAAGAACAGCAACAGAGACCAAGAGAGAGAGGAAAAATCAAGCTAAGTATGGTAGTTTGGATTCAGGCTCCATGGCTCATCCTTGGGGGTTGGCCTGCCTAGGTGCAGACCTCTCCTGGACTGTGGGGATAGTCCTGCCCAATTCTGGCATTCCCAGTCCACTTTCTAATGAATGTAGATAAAGCCATGTCTTTTTTTTTTAATTTTTTATTGTTGGTTGTTCAAAACATTACATAGTTCTTGATATATCATATTTCACACTTTGATTCAAGTGGGTTATGAACTCCCATTTTTACCCCGTATACAAATTGCAGAATCACATCAGTTACACATCCATTGATTTACATATTGCCATACTAGTGTCTGTTGTATTCTGCTGCCTTTCCTATCCTCTACTATCCCCCCTCCCCTCCCCTCCCCTCCCCTCTTCTCTCTCTACCCCCTCTACTGTCATTCATTTCTCCCCCTTGTATTATTTTTCCCTTTCCCCTCACTTCCTCTTGTATGTACTTTTGTATAACCCTGAGGGTCTCCTTCCATTTCCATGCAATTTCCCTTCTCTCTCGCTTTCCTTCCCACCTCTCATCCCTGTTTAATGTTAATCTTCTTCTCATGCTCTTCGTCCCTACACTGTTCTTAGTTACTCTCCTTATATCAAAGAAGACATTTGGCATTTGTTTTTTAGGGATTGGCTAGCTTCACTTAGCATAAAAAAATGACAAAATCATAGAATTTGCCGGGAAAGCCATGTCTTTTTACCTGATCCCAAGTAACACTTGTGTTATTTTCTACAAATTGTTCAGTATAAGTAGGAAAGAATGATGCCACATATTAGGGCTCCCTGTGGTCTCCTAAAAGAAAAAGAAAAATCAATTAAGTACATTTAGTTTGGAGAATTAAAAAATTATTTTTAGTGATATTTAAAATAAAAACCAAATTTATCATGTATCTGGGTAATATTTTTTCAACAAAGTAATATGTTTTTTTTAAAGAGAGAGAGAGAGAGAATTTTTTAATATTTATTTTTTAGTTTTCGGCGGACACAAACATTTTTGTTTGTATGTGGTGCTGAGGATCAAACACGGGCCGCACGCATGCCAGGCGAGCGCGCTACCGCTTGAGCCACATCCCCAGCCCAACAAAGTAATACGTTTTAAAGACATAGTATTTTGACTTTGCCATCAATATTTATTCTTCATAAACTAATAAGCTATTTTTGGTACTCTTTGGAATCTTATAATTAAATATTTGATTAGGATTATTGATCATTTTTTGTTTGTTTTTCCAGAACATTGGTCTGTAATACATATGGTGAACATTTATGAGATATAAAAAACAAGTAATTCTTTGGCAGTGCTGGGAATTAAACCCAGGGACTTACACATGAGCTACACCCCCAGGCAAAAACATTTTCTTCAAAAAACTCTGTCACTGAGCTATACCCCAGCCAAAACTTTTTCTTTAAAACAACAACAAACAACCTTTGAATGTCCTTTTATGCTTGTTGTTAATATTTGTTCTCTTCTTAAGAAAATCTGATCACATGGTGGTCACCTCCAGATTTATCAACTTATCTTCTATTTGTTATTTTATTTTTTTCTTTTTATTCTAGGTAATTTTCAGCTCCATGAGTTGACATTCTGTATCATCAGAACTAAAATTGTGTGTTAGGTTCAAAACTTTTGGCTCTACCCACTTCTTTTCCAGTTTACTTTGCTGTCTATCATCTTGGGCTGCATTTATTGATAACTTTTATGCATCAGGGTCAGAAAGACCCACAGGTAGACTCAGTACCAACACTGAATCTCTTTCTTGAGGGAATTTGGAGCTGGATATTGATGTGTCCATTCCATTTCTTACTGATTATCTAAAACTCCTCACTCTTTTTACATAATATCCAGGAATGATGTGGATTTTTCTTCCTGTGGCCTTTTAAAAAGTGTCTTTTGTTCATAATTTCATTGAGCGTCAGAGGAAAATGGGCCTGTAAACTCATTTTTACATTGCCATCTTTTCCAGAAGTTCTCAGTTTTCTAAAGAAAAAAAATGCTGGAGTAAAAAACCTTAGCTCATTTTCTCTGGCATCATTTAGCTTTTCAAACTGAAATTGATAGGTGGATATAATGTGAAATAGCACCAGCATGAACATCGAGTGCAGCAATGCAGAAGTAGGTGGCTTCTCAACTGTGCTCTTGGCATGATCCTGGTGGACTATTTAGTTTGGTTTGTCCTCTTTTGATAACAGTGTCTGAGTTCTATTATAATTAGAGTGCACATAATTACTGCTTGGGAAGATACACACTGGGGTTTGTGCTTAGGCACTGTCTACCCCAGATATTAATATAAACCAGACGAGCAGACAGATACCCTGACGCAGTTCATTGAACTTTATAAATTGTGTGTGCGTGTGTTTTAACTAACCTGCTTCTTTGGCTCATAGAAATGTACTCTATCTGTAATTTTTCCTTCTTTCTTTCCTTCTTTCTTCTTTCTCTTTCATAAAATTAAATCCATCTTATTAATAGCTATCAAGACTAAACAAATATACTTTTCTCTTCCTTTAATTTTGAAAGAACCATCCACAATGTCATATCCCCTAAATAATTTACTAGCCCTTATATTTTTGCTTGAAAGTCATGAAAACACTTTCCATATCAAGTTTATTGGGACTTTAAACAAATCATCCTTTGCATATCATTTTATTTTTTAGGGAATAGTTATATAAACAATACTGAATTATCTTAGTTGTTGTGTTATTTGTTATGGGTTAAATTAAAATAGTCATAGGCAGTTTATGTTTGCTGTTGTTGTTGAAGAATGAGTGACTGAATCCTCTAAATGTGTATTTGTCTCTGTTGCCCTCTTTCATTTCTTTTCTTGTATTCTGGGAAGGGTGAAGTGGTAAACAAAAATTTCCTCCAAGATCTTTTATCTTTATGCTATGGTACAGGAGAAAGGGTATTTACAGATGTCGTTAGTGTTACTAATCAGGTGTTCTTAAAGCAGTTTTCCCTGGATTATCTTTGGGTCCAGTATAATTGTACAAGCTTTATAAAATTGAAGAAAGAAATAAGGCGGATATTGCCAGTGTAGAGGATCACAGGAGAGTGAATGCAAACAGTTCTCTGGGAGAAGACAGGGGACCTGGACTGACAAGGAGTAAACAAGCAGGGACCTCCTCCCTACAGTCCTCTAGAGAAGAGCCCAGCCCCCCTGACACCTTGTACTTGGTCTTGTGAGGCTCAGAGCACAGAATCCAAGTGAGCACACTCAAACTTTTGACCTACAGAAGCTGCAGAATAATAAATCTAGGGAAGGAGATGAAGGTAATAACTGAATATTCTTAACAACTAAGTTTGTTGTCATTGGTTCTAGTAGCAATAGAAAACATACAGGTGTCCCTCCTGCCAGGAACCTAACATTTCTGCTAGATACAGAAGAGAAAGAGACAAAACTAGATTGGAGACCACGTGAAGAACTAAGACTGATACCACCAAACCTCTCAAGAGAAGTGTGACTTAAGTGAGTGACCCTAGGTGATTGCCTGAGGAAAGTGAAAGCAACTTTCCTTTTGGGGGCCAAAAAGTTCAAGGGGTAGAAACTAAACAAGTGGGGCTCCCTTTCAAAAGAGAAAGTCAAAGGGCAGGCTCAACAGCCAGAACATCGAGAGGATGGGGGTCCTCCTAAAGGAGCAAACGGGGAAAAAACACAAAATTTGGCCCTTTGAAATACTCAAAGGCATTTTTAGGAGAAATGTTTTAATTTGATTCATTTTCTATAAAGATTCAAGAATATGGCACATGCACTTAGAAGCATAAGTAGTAGGAAGAAATCACTTGTGATCAGAAGAAATAGTACAGGTATGAAAATTTTATTGCAAACTTTAAAAAGCAATTGACATAGAGAATAGCTGTAGGACACAGGGAAAATAAATTACTACATGCAGTAAAAAGACAAACTAGACACAGAAGACCTAAAAGGGGGAAAAAGCCAATGAAATAACTAAAGAAAAGATGGAAGACGTTAAAGAAAGATCAACAGCGCACACACACACACACACACACACACACACTCGTACATATACATATATGCACAATAGACAGACCATTTGGCATGAAATGGTAAATAAAGAATAGGAAAAAATTATTGATAAAAATTTTTAAAGTGGTGAATTGAATATGTGTATCAAAAAGATTCAAGGAAAAAAAAACAAATAACGCCACATGTTTATAGACTGAAAATAATTCTATGAACATCTGAGGAAAAGGGAAGTTATATCCAAATAATAAAAAATACAAAGGTTTCAGATTTCTGCATCACTAAACACCAAAAAGCAAGGGACTATTAAAGTATTCTAAATTACACTTTTCCTTATTAAAATTCAATATTGGAACTAGAAGAGAGGAATCGATATGCAGAGAAGATCAAGAAAACCATAAGAAAGATAGTAGTAGTCATCCTTATAGTCCCAGAGTCTATACTGTCTTCCTGAGTATTTTTAAGAAATTACCTTTGAAAAATAAAATTTATTTATATGTTCCAGAAATATTTTAAGTTCACAGAGGAGGAAAGAAATTCAGTCATAATCCCACCCCAAAACAACTGCCAATAACATTGTGTTTTACGTGTAGTTTCATGTCTTCACTGTAATTGAGATCACAGAATACATAGTTTATTATGTGTTGATTTTTCTCACTTAAGTATGTGCTGACAGCTCCCTAAATCAGCCTTAGCCTAGATACCTCCCATCCTCATCAGCTTTAAACCCAACTTCCAGCTTGGCCTCCCCACTTGGATATGAAGATGAACATATATAAAACCAAGAGCTTGATTTGCAGCCTCCCTTTCCCCACACTTTTCCTCTTTCCATATTTCTTACCTTAGAACTCAGTATTACCCTCGAAATACTTTTTCCATAAGCCACAAACCTGAAAATGAATCTTGGCTTCTTTCTTCTTCATGCTTTCATCCAAATTATCAGAAAGTCCTAGCTACTCAAAAACATGTCTCAGATTGACCTTTATTTGTGATACAGACTTGCAGTCTATTTGCCCCACTTTTCTTCTGCATCTAGACAACCATGTAGCCTCCTGTCTGTTGCTCTTACTACTTGTGCATCTTTTCCATTTATTCTTCCTTCAAAAGAGATGCATTTTTTTTGCAGTCATAAGAGCCATATTATATTTAAAATCTCTTTAAATACTCATATAGGAAACACTTGCAGTAAGAAATAAATCCAAACACTTTACTGTCAGAGCCTTGTAAATGTTCTAAAGCTGTGAATGAACAGGTTCCTGGCTACCTACTCTATTTCTGGAACCCAGCTCCCCAGTGAGCTGAATGCACTTCAGTCCTGTGGCCTTTCATTAATTCAAAAGCCATATGAAGCTCCAGCATTGTTCAGAATCTTCTCAGTGCTGGTCCCACTGTCAGAACTGTTACTTATTCCTGCCACTCATTACACAACTTCTTATTTCTAATTACTTATATCTTACTGTAGCAATCAGAGATTGTCTTTTTATCAGAGATTTGCACCCTTTTCATTCACTTCATATTACATCAACATTTGGGATCAGATATTTGGTGACTTTTTTGACTCTTTTAACAGATTGTAAACTCCATTCAGGCAGAAACTGTTAAGAGTCTGTAAACAAGTCAGGATGGCGCCTGGCATTTTGCCAGAGGGAGTGGTTTGTGAAGTAACGCCGAGCCATTAAGTGTGGAGATTCCTTATTGGTTGACTGCTGTATCGAGTTTATGTTAATTAGATAAGCTGTGTGGAATGTATATATACCGCTCCTGTCCTACAATAAACGGCTCCTACTCCTGCTGTATCAATGCACACAAGTTGTTCGTCACCCCCCGGTTATTTTGCTGCAGCCGGACTGCGGCAAGAAACCATATATATTTTATTGGTCTATGCAGTCATTCCCTGATGCTGCAATATTTGGAGTTTGATGGGTGCTCAATAAATATCTCTTCAAAAAACAAAATCTGAACATTTCTCTATGTTAGTCTTCAAAAATGTGATTTTCTTTGCTGCTAAATATCTTAACCTATAAAATAATTATGATATATTTAACTATTCATCATTATTAAATATTTAGCATTTTTTCCAGTTATTTACATAACAAAAAATGCTATTGTATTTAAACATTCTTATTTTTCAATATATTTTTTAAAACTTTGGTTTGGCTAAGAGCAGAAACCAGGTCAAATTGTATAAACATTTAAGTGGAGAGCTGGAATATGTTTCAGATGATAAATTCAGATATTTTTGAGGTACTGATTTTTGCCAAATGATCAATTACCCTATTTCTACTTTCCAAGGAAAATTGCATTAGGGGACATTATTGCCAAGAGGACTGCTGCTCCTATCCTAACAGTATCAGCAAGCTAGATAAGCAATGAGATCTTAGTTGTATTTCTTTTGTAAAAATCAGAGAGCCAAAGGCACAAAGATAACTAAATGATTTAAAGTTCAAACATGAAGGGTCTATCCTAGGGGAAAAATACCTATGGGTATTTTCAAAGTTGAGGGAGCACTAAGAAAAGAAATGCACCATTGACAAAGGTAGGGAGATATCAGTTAAAATCATAATGAACTTCTAATACCCCTGTGGGTGGGCAAGATGGGTTAGACTCCCAAGGATCCCAGCCACAGAATGGGTCTGGGCTTTCTCAACAACTCTTTCTAAAAGCCCTCACTAGTGCCTGGGAGTCTCAAGTTGAAGCCTTTTGGTGGAACAGAAGAGTTGAAAGAAATTCTTCCAAGTTACTGTGGAAGTCTCTGTTACAGGAGTAGGGAGTCAGAGAAATCCCCACTGACCGGGTACCCAGACATCCACAGCGTGCAGAGGGTAGGGCAAGAGGAGTGAAATTCTCGAAGTCTCACTGAAAAAGGCTCACCTTCACCTACTACAGAAGGTGATAAATACAGGAGAAGGGAAGCAGGATTGAGAGGAATCTTTCAAAACCCAGAAAGGGAGGACTGGAGAGGAAAAAGTAACTCCCTAATGACGCACAAAGCTGTCAGCCAGGCTGTAAACCTGAGAGAGATCTGACGTCTAGGATGTAGAGTAGAAAGACATACCCAAATTCTAACTGGTGCTCAAATCCCAAGCCCTGAAGAAATGAAAGTCTTGATCCCATCCTCAAAGCATCTGAAGCCAGTAATAAACTAAATTTAGCCAAAGCTGCAACATAAACCCAACTGAGCTAAGCTACATATTAGATGGATTCAGCCCACCACACTAGCAGCAAAACAAAAGAAGAGGTAGGCTCTTTTCTAGGGGTGAATAATATTTACTACCTGGCATACGATCAAAAGAGATCATAAAAACGATGGCTGATGTATCATAAAATATGACACATGAAAAATCAAGGAAATGTTAACTCGGCAAAGAAAGGAATGTCATCCATACATGGAGATAATGAGATGGTACAGTGGTTTAATTATCAGAAAGGGATTTCAAAATAATACTGCTAAAATTAAACAGAAAGCTTATCAAAAACAATAACCTTGTGAGTCACCAAAGAAATCCCCAGGGTAATTTTAAAATATTTTAATTGACTAAAAACAAAAATGCTGCATAAATATTTGTAGGATGCAGCTTTAGCATTTTTGTCAGATGTAGGGATACTTATAAATATTTGTAGAATTGCTTAGAAGAAACTTTATGACTTTAAGGATTTATAATAGAGAAATCAGTAGACTTAAATCAATGATGTAATTTCCTTTTTAACAAATTAGGGAAGTAAGAGACAAAAACACAAAGTTAGTGGAAAGAAGTCAATAATGTCGAACAGTAATTAATAAAATAGAAAATAAAGCAAAGGAGAAAAATCAATAAACCTCAGATCTGGTTCTTTGAAAACATCAATAAAAATAAAAAATTTCTAGCTAGATTGATCAAAGAAACAAAGGGAGAAGAGACTGATTACCAATGTCAGAGATGAAAGAGGGATATCACTATAAATCTTATACATATTTAAAAAAATAGGGTGATATTTTGAATATATTTATGCTCATTAATTTAAACATTTAAGTGAAATTGAGAACTCTATCTAAAAATGAGATACTGAAACTCAATTTTTGAAATTATTTTAATAGCTTTACATCCGATAAGATATCAAATTCAGGCATAACATCTTTCCACAATGAAAACAAAACCAAAAATCTTCACAGTCTGCTGATTTTGCATCTGAGTTATACATTTAAGGAAGAATAATGCCCATTCTATACAAATCTTCCAAGAAGTTAAGAAACAATAAGCATTTTCAACTTATTTCATGAGGTCAGAATTGTATGTTGGGCATCACTAATCCAAAAATCTGAAATTTGAGATGCTTCAAAATCTGAAATAAAATTTTTGAGTCCCGGATTGATGCCACAAGTGCAATATTCCATACCTGAATTCCTGTGAAAGATTATGGTAATGATAGAGGCACACAGCATAGCCCATTCAGCGTCCCCAAGAGCAAAAGACCTTCCTGACCCACTTCAGCCATCATGTGTTTTCTCTGTACCGATGCTCTAGCTCCCACATGAAGCTCTAAAGTGCCAGCTGAGCAGGACTGAGCCCAGAACAGCAGATTCTCCAGGGTGTTGAATCCTCCTTCACATATCAGTCACCATTTTGTTTGAGTTTGAGTTTGTGATGATTTTCTGCCCCGTGGTATAAAGATATTATTGTAAATGTCAGAAAAGCATAAAGATACCCCTATGGGTAACAGTGACTATAAAAATGAAGCATTTATGTTTATCTATAGCACAGAAGGTCAATCTGTTGGAGAACTGGACAGTGATATATGAGTGTGGAAATGTCTTAGAAAAGAGTATGGTGATGGAGAGACCACCCTATATATGGCCTGAAAAAATAGAAGAATAAACTGTTAAAGTGCTGTGTTGGACGCGATGAACTAAAGTTAATGAAAAATAGTAAAACACAGTATTCAGCTACAAATGAAATCTCAATAGCATCTTGAAACCCTAGATCCATCCCATCACAGTAAACATATATCATAATGGTATGTTGATCATGAAACAAACAAAGCTCTATCACAATTAACTGAAACTAGAAGGGAACTATAGATATTTAACAAGCTATTGCAGAAACTTAAAAATAACACATGGGAGCTGGGATTGTAGCTTAGTGGGAGCCACTTGCTTGGCACACATGAGGCACTGGATTTTATCCTCAGCACCACATAAAAATAAATAAAAATAAAGGTATTGAGTCCACCTACAACTAAATTTTTAAAAAAAATAACAAATGGCATTTAATTTTTAAAGATTTTTGATGAGAAAGTCTCTGTTGATCACCAAATTTTTATGAGATTGCCAAGGTCATCACGCATGAAAATCCGATACCAGAACAAGTCTACAATACAGATGCAACATCATTGTCTTGATATTCTTCCCCCAGAAAGACCCTGACTACAGGTGATGAGACAGTTGCTACAGGAATTAAGGATTCCAAGGACAGAATAACTGCATAAGTGTAAGCTTGCTGTGATGGGCAGAAGCTTATGTCAGGATTGAATCTCTTATTAGCCCAGTATCATGCTAACAAAATGGAATGAATCACCAGGGACATTCTTTTCTGATTGGATTCACAAATATCTTGTACCCACAGCTCATGCTCATTGCAGGGAAGTGGGACTGGGTCGCCATTGCAAGATTTTATTATTTGTTGACAGCTGTTCTGCTCATCCTTCAGCTGGAATTCTCATCAAAAATGTTTATTTCATGTGCTTTTCATCAAATGTAACTTCATTAATTCAGCCATGTAACCAGGATATCCTTAGATCAATGAAGAGTAAATATTAAAACACTTTTTTGTTTTAGTTTGGTTTGCAGTACTGGGATTCAAACCTAGAGCCTCACACATGCTAGGCAAATGCTCAACCACAGAGCCACATCCCTGGCCCCCATCCTTTCTTAAACAGCCTGCTATCAGCAGTGAACAGAGGTTTGGGTGTAGAAGGTTTTCAATAGGAATTTAGTATGAAGGATGTTGTCCAACACTTGGGGCACAGTGACTAAAAACACAGTTGTGCATGCCTCGTATGACCTCTGGCCTGCAACTTTGCCCAGTGATGATGATAAATAAGGTGGTGACTGAAGGATTCCATGTCACATTTGAAAAAAAAAATGTCTGGCCTCTTTATGTATTAAAAAATACATACTTTCAGCATTCATCAGTAAGCCAAGAGAAGGGAATATTTTAAAAGTTTTTAACATTGATCGTGAAGTTTCAGTTATTTATTCATTAACCTGTGGTGAAATAGCCAGAATGTTCTTGTGATAATAATGAAAATGTAAACAATATCACTACAGAAAAGTGTCCATAAATGACGTGATAGGACTGTGTGATGGGCTTGTGGAAAGACCAGAGCAGTGAACATTCACAACAGAACGAAAAATCATGCTGGTTTATGAAATCAAACAGGCTTCGAAGACAAAAACTGTTGTTAATGAGGCAGATGACTCTGGAGGAAACATTCTAAAAAGCCATCCAACAGAATGCCTTCCATCTCTAGAGGACCCACTTCCTGGACTTTTAATTGCTCCTGATGTTTCTTCTCACCTATAAAAATAAACTGCAGTGCACAAAACCTTTTGATCAAAATACAGCATCACAGATGGAGACTGAAAGCTACTGTTGCTTGTTGCCACTGTCAGCAGCTAAGATATGGTTTCTGGTGATGCCACTGAGCTGCTTAGCTGGCCTGAACACATTATTTTTTCACTGTATTAATTGTATGTTTTATTTTTTTACTGTTAAGCATTTAGGTGTGAGTAAGTGTAAAAAGATGATTGCTTATTGTTTGTGTAAAAATTCAGAGTCAGGGCTAGTGTGTAGCTCTGTGGTAGAGCATTTATCTAGTATGCACAAAGCCCTGGGTTTGGTCCTCAGGACTGCAAAAAAAAGAAACAAAACTAAAAATGACCTATGGAGTCAGGAATGATGATGACACTCAACAACTCCACATTCCACATGGGTGGCAGAGATAGTGACGCCTTTCTTTTCTGGCGGTTCAATGTAAACACACTTTGTTTCATGCACAAAATTATTTAAAATATTGTATAAAATTATCTTTGGACTATGTATATAAGGTATACATGAAACAATTAACTTCATGTTTAAATGTGCCCCATCTCCAATTATGTGTACGTATCTCATATATTACGTATTAGTTATTCGATTACGTTTATTGAAATAGTTCACAATCTGAAAAAAAGACAAAAGTTGAAACACTTTTGGTCCTGAATATTTTGGATATGGGATATTCAAACTGTACTTTGAAACTAAAATCAAAAATATTATAAGAAACAGAAGTTACAGACAAATATGCCTCATGAGGATAGTCACAAACATTTAAGTAAATCTATATTCAAAAAAAGATGATCCAACAATATAGAACAAAAGTAATATATCACAATAAGATGAGATCAATTCCAGGAATAAGAAGTTTGTTGAATATTTTAAAAGAAATTAGTGTAACTTATATCAGTCATGTTAAAAAAAAAGCATATGATCATCTTAATACATGTAGGAACGGTATTTGACAGAATTCAAATCCATTTTATGTTAAAAAATCACTCTGCAAATTGGGAATATAAAACACTTCTTTGATTTGATAAAAGTAATGTACAAAAATCCTATAGATAAAATTAATAAGGCAAAACCTGAATTCTTTCTAAGATCAGGAGCAATACAAAAATGTTCATTCTTAGCATATCACTTAATCTTATACTGAAAGCTCTATTGGCATAATAAGGCAATAAATATAAACAAAAACATTCAGTTAAGAAAGTAAGAATTGAAACACTGTTTATTACACAGACAACATTTTCATTTTTGTAAAAAATCCAAAGATGTTTATTTTTTCCCTCCAGAACCAAAAAGTAAAATCAGCAAGATTTAAAAATCAACATACCAATATTCTTATTTTACATACCATTGACAAAAAATAACAATGATATTTAAAAGAAACGAATTACATAAAAATAGGAAGTTCTTAGAAATGATTCTAGCAAATTATTGGCAAAATTCACATATTGAAAAATACAAAATATTGCCAAATATTTTTAAAGAACACTTGAATACAATCATGCATCAAATTACAATGTTTGGGACAGCAATGGACTATGCATATCATAGCAGTATCATAAGATATATCACCCGTGACATTGTAGCCATCTTAGTTTTTATAAGTGTATGCTATGATGTTTACACAATAATGAAAATTTAAGATTAAAAGTTGTTAAGGTGTGGTGTTATCTTTCATAGGGTACCATGGTCCATTCCTGTAATTCCAGCTACTTACTAGGGAAGCTAAGGCAGGAAGATCACAAGTTGGAGGCCAGCCTGGACAACCCAATGAGACTCTGTCTTAAATTAAACCCTTCAACAGCCCAAACAGGCTTGAAAGAAATGCCTTCTGGATGTTATTAACACGCATATTTAAGTGCTATTTTTAAATTTTAACTGCAAGCCACAGCNAAAAAAAAAAAAAAAAAAAAAAAAAAAAAAGTAGGGCTGGGGATGTAGCTCTGTGACAAAGCACTCCTGGGTTAAATCCCCAGTACCACACATGCACGCACACACACATAAAGTCATCTCTCCCTGAATTCCCGAATTGATATATCTATTGCTTTAATGAAATCCAAAACAAAACAAAACAAAAAAATCATCTATAGCTTTAACACATCCAAGTGTCCAGTTGTTCTAAACTATATGTAATAGCCATGGACTTAGATACATACAAAAATTTTGAGAAAGTAGTTTGAAGTTACCTGACATGAAGATTTAACATAAAGCTACAGTAATTAAGACAGTCCTCCATTGTCTAACAACAGATATTTTGATAAACAAAATATAATCAAGACTCAAGAAATAGACTCTCACATACATTAGAAATTGATCTTTGACAAGGAAATGACATAAGATAATGGGGGAAAATAATTTTTCAACAAATGATTTTGAGTAACAGGACATCTATTTGAACAAAAGAAAATATTGACCCATATCTCACACATAAAAAATTTAACTCAAAATGGATTATAGGTCAAAACAGGACTGATACAAAGAATATACATTTGGTGTATCACAAATTAATGATCAACAGAAAAAAAGCCTTAAAAGCATTCAGAGAAAATAAGTATATTGCCTAATAGCAAACAACAGTCTGAATGAGAATCAGGGGACAACAGAAAGACATCTATTAATGCCAACTCAATGGCAAGAAAATCCCTTAAAAATAAAGGCAGAGGCTGGGCACTATAAAGAACATCTGTAATCCCAGTGGCTCAGGTGGCTGAGGTAGGAGGATTGTGAGTTCAAAGCCAGCCTCTGCAACAGGGAGACACTAAGCAACTCAGTGAGACCCTGTAAACATACAGAATAAGGTTGGGAATGTGGCTCAGAGGCTGAATGCTCCTGAGTTTAATCTCGGGTACCCTTCCCCAAAAATAAATAAAAATAAAGACAGAATATCAGCCTTCATAGACAAATACTGAGACAACTTCTCTCCAGTACACTGCACCACATAAAATTCTTTAAAAGTTTTATAGGCTGAAGGGAAATAATGAAAGCTTAGATCTATAGGAAAGAAGGAATTACACCAATTGTGGTAAATATTTGAATAAATACAAAACACATTTTTACCTTATCTCACGTCATATACAAAACTCAACTCAAAAATGGATTAAAGACTTACATGTAAGATCTAAAGTTGTAAAATTACTGGAAGAAAAATAAGGGGAACGGTCCATGACATTGGTCTGAGCAATATTTTTTTTTAATCATGACTCAAAACAGAAAGGTAACAAAAGCAAAAGAAGACAAATGGGATTATGCAAAACTAATCAGCTTTGGCATAATAAAGGAACGAATCTGTAGAGTGAAGACACAAACTGCAGAATGGGAGAAAATGTTAAAAAATCATATATCTGAAAAGGGGTTAATATCCAAAATATATTAGGAACTCAATAGCAAGATAACAAATAACCTAAGTTTTAAATGGGCAAAGTATATGTCTTCTTTAATAGATGTGTGTTAAAAGAAAGTTGTTGGAGTAAATAGCCATCTTACCCCAGTTAAAATGGCTATTATCATAAAGATGCATGATATGTGTTGCTAAGGATATAGAGAAAAAGGAATCTTTACACAATGTAGTGGTAGGAATGTAAATTAGTATAGCCATTATGAAAAATAGTATGGAGTTTCCAGAAAATTTAAAAATAGAACTACCCTATGATCCAGCAATCCCATTACCAGACATACATCCAAAGAAAATTACATCACTATGTTGAAGAGATAACTGCACTCTTATGCATTGCAGCACTATTAACAACAGCCAAAATATGGAATCAACAATGGATGAATGGATAAAGAACACACACACACAACACACACACACCCCACAGTGAAATGCTATTCAGCCACACACACACAAAAAGAATAAAATCTTATCATTTGTTACACAAATGAACCTGGAGGATTTATGCTAAATGAAATAAACCAGGCACAGAAATACAAATATTGCATGACTTCATTTATATGTGTGATCTAAAGATGTTGAACTCACAGAGGTGGAGAGAACACTGTCATTATGAGAGAATGGGGAAAAGGGAGATGGTGAGGAAGAGAGATGTTGGTCACAGGGTACAAAACTTTCAGTTAGACAGGAGGAATGAGTTGTTATGATTTATTGCACAGCATGGTTATCATAATTAATAATAATGTGTTCTATATTTCAAGTTGCTAAGATTGGGCTTTTTATGTTCTTACCACATAAAATGGTAAATATGCAAGCTGATGGATATTTAGTTAGCATGATAGGTCATTCCACAATGTGTACATGTATGCAAAGCATCACATTATACCCCATAAAATATATGTAATTGTTATTTGTCAATTAAAAATAAAAACTAAAAAGAAATTTTAATTATGTCAAAAAATTGTATAAATACAAAGCATCCATAAGATAAACTATAATATAAACTTTATTAAAAATATATTTTTTAGTTGTCAACAGACCTTTATTTTATTTATTTATATGTGGTTCTGAGAATCAAATTCAGTGCTTCACACATGCTAGCCAAGCACTCTAGAACTAAGTCACAACCCTAGCCCAATATAAACTTTTAAATCATGTACTGTGGACTAAATTTTGTCACATTCCCAAATGCATATGTTGAATTCTAATCTGCAAAGTGAATTCTGTGATAATTAAAGAGGTAATTAAGATTAAATGAGGTCATAAATGTGGAGTCCTAATCCTATAGGGCTAGTAGTTTTATAAGAAGAGAAAGGGATATCAAGACCGTGTACATGCACAAAGAAAATGTCACGTGAAGACTCATTGAGGAGGTAGCAGTCTTCAAGCCAAGGAGAGAGGCCTCAGGAGAAAGCAATCTTGCTAATGCATTTTTCTTGGATTTCCAGACTTCAGAATTGTAATAAATATCTGTTCTTCAAGCCACCCATTCTCTGGTATTTTATTATAGCAACTCTTACACTCTAATACATCATGTGTTCAAATTATGTAATATCATGATATTGTTATGATATGGGCAATATGGAAAACTATATCTTTGTCTCTTTCAAACACGTATGCACACACATACACACACACACACACTTATAATATTTATACTCAAATTTTACTTGGTTGTTATGGATGGCTTCCTTAGGTATGTTTAAAATTTTTTAAATTGAGCATATTTTAATAAATATAAATAAGTTAAAATTTTAGAAGTTATTGAGTTCAAGTTCTCAATTCCTTTTGAATTTTAGAATATCATGGAAAATAAAATTGATCCTGCTGACATGATAATTGAGATGAGAACTTTTTACTGCAAAGCTGCACTGACATTAATAGCTCCTTGCTTTCCCAAATATAATTATACCCATAAAATAACTTTCCTATCTCTGCAAAATTTTAAAAAAATAATAAAAGGTGATATAATTATTGGAAAGAATTAGTAAAGATGAAAAAATGTGAAAGCAATGCTCTGATGCCAAAATAGCTATTCTAAACATTTGTGCTTGCTGTGGCTTGCAGTTAAAATTTAAAAATAGCACTTAAATATGCGTGTTAATAACATCCAGAAGGCATTTCTTTCAAGCCTGTTTGGGCTGTTGAAGGGTTTAATTTAACCACAGCATTCATTTATGTCTAGCAGTTAAATTTTTTCTTTTAAGCTCAAAGGAACTGTGAGTTGTAACTATGATCTAATTGGTAAGGAATGAAGAATGTTTTTCATGTTTTATAGACAACATGAATCCTGATCATTTTACAGCAGTAAATTATGAAGCACTCCACTTGCTGTGTCTCCCTGTGGAAGCGAGGCCTAGCTCATTAAACTATAAAAATAACTTGCTGGGTTCCCAGCTCCTAGAACGGCTCTCTGACAAGGTGGGTTATTTTTATTTCACTAATGCACATTCACTAGGCAGTCCAGAGCAAGTGAGATTCTTTACCATCCCCAACTAAATCAATTTATAACTACATCTACATGTCAGAGGGGACGTGCAAAGAACCTAAACTGCTGTACAGGAAGATAATTTATTATTGATTTTTTTCAACTTTTTTTTTTTTTTAAAGTGGCTACAGTTCACTGGTTCCTTGGTTCCTTTCTGCAACACAGATTATCTATACGACACTTGTGACCTGTCAATCCTGGTTTCTGTGGTAAGGAAAAGGACATAAGAGGCAAGAATGCCTGACTTCCTGGTGGCTTAAACAGGTATAAAGAATGACCTTGTGGTCATTTGAAAACAAGTAGCAAAAATCATCTGTCTGCTTTGTCCATAGTGAAAACACTTCAAAATAAAGTGCTAATGATCTGTTATTTAAATATGAATACTAAGTACCTCTTACCTGATAAATCAGCTTACTTAATTTTATTAGGAAAAAAGTTGCCATTAATTTCATATTTTTTTCTCTTGGACTTAATGAGGCAAATATCCAATTGCAAATACTTTGAAGGCCACGCTCAGAGCTCATGACTGGAGGAAGTGAGAAAAGACTGTGACACAAAATCTGTAACCTGCAGAGCTTGGAGCCCTGTAGCAATTGATTCTGTTCACTTTCCTCTGGTTCTACAGAGAATAGACTCTTAAATGTAGACCTAACAGCAGCAATTTCAACAGAACATGTTTCCTTTTCCATGATTAGAGCAAGGGCCATACCTTTGCTGCATTTCTGAGTTGTTCCTACCACAGAGTTACTTTACCTCTGTTCTTTACATGTATAAAGTCAAATAACAATCTCTGTCAGAAGAACACTGTTAGGATTTACTGGTTGTTTTAGTCAGCTATTTTGTTACTGTGACCAAAAGACCTGACAAGAACAATGTAGAGGAGGAAAATTTTATTTTGCTTCTCAGTTTCAGAATTTCAGTCCAAGTTGGTCAATTCCATAGCTGTGAATTTGAAGTGAGGCAGAACATCATGGCAGAAAGAGCTCAGGACATGGCAACAGGAAGAAGAGAGAGCCTGGGGGTAGGGGGTGGAGAGCACTCTGTTCATGAGGGACAGATGTCAATCCCAAAGTCAGGCCCCCAGTGACCCATTTCCTCTGGCTATAACCCAGCCACCTACAGTTATCACCCTGTTAATCTGTATCAGTAGATTAATCCAGATCAGGTCATACCTCTCATAATCTAATCATATTACTTCTAAAAATTCTTGTATTGTCTCACACAGAGTTTAGGGGAGACAGCCCATATCTAAACCATAATACTGGTAAAATATTAAATAGTTTCTACCATCACCATAGATTACTATACTATATTATTATCTTGTACAGACAGATGTAATGAAAATAAGAAAATCTTTGTAGACATATCCCAACCAATTTGGACAGAAAATCCACCAAAATTTACCATAGTTCCTACTCCCATTACAATTCTGTCACTCTGTCCTCCTTGCATTAACACTGTTGTTTTTATTTTGCTCATTCTTGCTAATTTGTGCAAAAAAAAATTACTCTTAACAAGAAAATTGTGTTTTCCCTCCCTTTGATATAAAACTTCGTTTTGTATCAAAATATTTTCACAAGTAAATAAGAATTACAGGATTTAGACCCTTGACATGCTATATTCTGAAACACTTAGAAATCATAAGACCTGGATTTGAATCCTAGATTTATCACCCATTAGTTGCTTTTATCTTAGCTATATAAGTTTATTTGTTTGCTGATCTATAAAATGGTAGCAGTAAAAAATCAAACATTTTATCAACACTTCAGATTTTGGGGAACAATAACATAAGAGATATGAAGGTACTGTGTGAACCACATAGCACTAGCAATTATGAATTTATCTGCCATTGCAAAATCCTACTTATTAGATGGTCACACTTTAGCTAACCAAGCCATGTGGGAAATTGCAACAGATCTGTAAATCAGGACAAAGCAATCCTACATAACAAGGAAAATCACTGTCAAAGAAGTATGCTTTGCTCTGTGGGTACTAATCTACTGCTGAAAGAGTGATTTATATCATAAACTAATCTTGATTCTAAGGACAATATTAATACTATTGGTCAAGAGGAAAAAACGTAACCTCTTATGACTAGCGAAGATGACTTATCATCGCAGAGAATGGAGCAAAATGAACTATAAAAGGTCAACCAAAACCTCTCCCTTCCTATTAACATTGGCACCATTATGTTCTATGGCCACTTCTGTCAATATGGCAGACCCACTTCAAACCTGTGCACCTCCCATCTCCTCTCACCAACTTGAGGGGATGACTCCAGCAATCTTTAGATTTTCCCCTCTCAACCAATTATTATCAATAGCAATCAAGCATGCTATTATTTTTTACATAAAAAAATCTCTCTTTAAACTGCACTCCCTATGTCTTGCCATCTAACACTCCATTTCCCTCTTTGCCTTTTGAATAAAACCCTTGAAATTTTGTTTTTATTGGGTATCGCCAATTTTTTTCTCTTCTAGTCTCTCCTAAGCCCACACTATAAGCATTTTACCCCCAACAAGTCACCAAAAATGCTTGCCTATTTTGAGAAAGATACCCACGTTGCTAAATCTAATAGCAATTCTCATCTCAGCTGAGGCTTATCTCAGTTCTCATCCAAAATGTCCTGTAGCATGACTAATCACATCTTCTGAAATGTTCTCCTCATGGGGTTTGAGGACACACACTCACCTGTTTTCCACCTACTTCTCTGGCAGCTTCTTCATAATGTTTCTTGCTGACTCCTACTCATGGGTTTGTTCTTTGCATGCTGGATTGCTCCAGAGCTCAGTTGTTATTCCTCTCCTCTGTGGTGATCTCATCCAATCTCACAACTTTAAATACCATCCAGATGCTGATGATCCCCTAATTTGTATCTGCAGCCCAGACCCCCCTCAAGATGCAGGTGTATGTATTTGCACAGCCTGCATGACTTCTCCACTTAAAATGTATAATCATCATTTCTAGCTTAACATGTCCAGAATTCAACTCTTGATATTCCTTCCTGTAATGGATCCTCCCATGTAAGAACTCCACCTTTCTAAATACATAAGCAAAAATGGTTAGTCTTCCTTGACCCACTCTTTTCTCTCACAACCTGAATCCCATGTGTTCCACATTCAAACAATCTTAAGAATCCAACCATTTTTTTTCCATCTGTAGTGATATCATCTGGTTTTAGGTACCATTAAATTTTGCTTGAAATAAAGTACTATCTCTTCTATTTGGTCTTTTCCTTTTAACCTAGTTCTCCCTGCTCCCACCAAACTATTTTCAACACAGAGGTCAGTGATTCTGTCAAAGCATAAATCAGATCAGGTCAAGCTTATCCCCCCCACCTCTAAACCTTCAAACATCTTCTTACCTTTCTCATAGCAAAAGCCATATTATTTTATTCAAGAATGCCCTACATGTTGTGGCCACCTGTTATCTGATTTCATCTTCTTGTGCTGTTACCACCATTGGCTCCACTTCAATATACAAATTCCTTTACTATTCCTCATGTAGACGAAGCCCGACTCTTCCTTGGGGATTCAGGACCAGCAGTTCCCTCTGCCTGGATTCTGATTTGCCAGAGGCACCGCCCCTAGTTCCTTCATAAGTTCTCCTGAGTGTTATTCATCCTTGGCTCTTTGAGCAATTCATTGTCTCGGTCTTTGTACGAAATTGTCTTTATTTTGCCTTCATTTTGAAAATTAAGTTTGCTAGATATAATTCTTGGTTGGCAGCTTTGTTTCTTTTCCTTCAGTGCTGTGAATATGCTATTCTTCCATCCTCTGGCTTTTATTCCTTCAACTGAGTAGACAGCCATTAATTGCACGGTACGTGATAGATTGGTTTTCTCCTGATGCTTTTAAGATTTTTTTCTTTGTCTTTCATTTTCAACAGTATTATGTGCATGAGCACAGACTTTCTTTTTTCTGTTTTTTTTGTGGATTCATTTTACTTGGGGTTTGTCAAACTTCTTGGATATGTAATTATTAGTTTTCATTAAATATGAGAAACTTCTATCCATTATTTACCCAAATATTTTCCCCTATCCCTGTTTTCTCTCTTCTTCTCAACCCCTAGTTACATGTATATTGGTCGACTTAATGTATATCATATACATCATATATCATTGAGGTTCTGTTCATTTTTCTTCCATCTTTTTTCTCTTCATTCTTCAAACTGAATTCTCTTTATCTGTTTTCCAGTTCATGGATTTTTTTTTCCTTCCATTTCCCATATGCTGCTGCTTTACTGAATTTTTATTTTTATTAATTATACTTTTTATTTTCAGAATTTTCATTTTCTTTTTTAAATTTCTTTTTATTAAGATTCTCTACTTGTTAAATTCACTATTGTCATATTTTCCTCTAATTTGCCAACATTGACTTTTTTTAGTTTTTAAAATATCTTTATAATAGTTTATTGGAAGTCTTTGCATGCTAAATCTAATATCTCCACATAAGTGATAATCTATTGCTTTTTCCCCCTTACTAAAACTTTTCCATCCTTTCCCTGTCTTAAAAATTTTGTTAAAAATTGTACTCTTTAAATAATACATGGTATCAACTATGAATTCTGATTTCTCCTCCAAAGTTCTTTCTGGTGCTAGTAGTTGGAATTTTATATTTGCTTTTTTAAACAACATGCTGTGAAATCTTTTTCATGTGCAGTATGCAACTACCAATGTCTCTTGAATTTTTAAAATTATTATTGTTTTTATCTATAAGCTTAGCCTGCTGGCTGTTGTCCCTGTGTTTGCATAGTTTGTTATCCAGTGATTGGAAAGAGATTATTCTCAAGCATTTCAAGATTTACAAAGCTTCAGTTCTCACCAGTAGATAGGTATGTCTGTAGGGGAACAAATTCAAAATTCAACTCATCTTCAAGACTGCCTTGATTTTGCTGTCTGCTGGTCCTTTGGCATTTTCCCTTCATTTTAAGATCTGGAATGCTGATTGAAGAGAGATTCTATCTCCAGACTAGACACCCCACTCCAAGATGCAGATTGTCCAGAAACTTGCATTTCTATGTTTGGTGACACTTCTAAAAGGTAATATGAGAGAGGAAGAATTTGCAGCCAAGAGTAGCATTTAAGAACATAACTTCCTCCAATCAGAAGTGATACTCCTTTAGGTATTGACCATATCATACACGTTTCATATTCCCATTCATGAAGCATTGGGAACAGAAATGTGAAGATAACGAAGTTTCCCACAAATGTTTTTTTTTTTAATTATTAATGACAATGAGGAAGGCTATGTGCAAAATCACAGAGGCATCATGCTAAGTGAGCAAAATAACTTTGTTTAGGAGAGACAAACAGAGTAACAGAAAAATTTTTTTTTTCTTTTTTTCTTTTTTGTGATGCTGAGGATTGAACCCAGGGCCTTCTGCGCGAGGCAAGCACTCTACCAACTGAGCTATATCCCCAGTGAAGGAAAAATCTTTAATGTTGAAAATAGTTTGGATTCATTCACAGTGAACAAACCAATTTGGCAATTATTTCTTTAGTTAGGGATTATGAAGAATTATAAAATGCTAAGACGATTTTCAACTTTTTCATAAGAGAGCTGTTCAGGGGAAAAGAATCTTATAAAAAGCACTTATTTACCTTACACTGGTCACCAAAAGATAATTTCTTTAACTAATATTGCACATTTTCCCACTGGAAAGCATATAGGAATACATCCTTACATTTAAATTGCCTTCATCCCAAGTCTCATTTGTATATAACTGATCTATGCATCTATGTTTTCCATGAACTTTTAATGAGTTCCTTTATACTAAAAGGGTGCTTACTCACATCTTCCTTACATCTCAAACAATTCATACCTAAGTTAGCAAAAGTACCTGAATGAAGTAGTCCTAAGATTAAACATTTCATAGAGGGAATAATATAGTATTTCTAAGACTCTTCATTGTATATTGGTAATTGCAAATATGTCTTTACAGAAAGTGTTAAAAACTTACAATTCAACTGCAAATGCTTTTTTTACATTAGCCCTAAATCTAATTACGTTTTTCAGATTATGGCCAAAAAAAATTTCAGTATATCCTAAAACAGCATTTTCCATAATAATAGACAATTCTTTAAGCTATCTCCAGAGATCATTTCTTTATGCACAGTTCTTCTCTCAAATGTGAGATAGAGAAACTATTTTTTTTCAAATTTTTAAGATACAAAGAAACTGATTGGCTTTTTCTTGGGTACCACAAGCAATTTAAAACCTCCTTAGTTCAGTCCCCAGTGGTACATAAGCAATACAGCTGTCCTTCAAAGATATATCAATACTCATCTTCCTGATAAAGTTTTATTGAACACATCTTTCTTCTGCAGAAAAATGCAATCTGGTTTTGATGAGCAGGAAGGATGGAGGACAGAAAGGTGAAAGTATCACTCAGCTAAAACACAAGTATTGGGTAAGAGGGAGAAAAAGAACTGAAACCATAGTGTGAAGACTGCAAAGACAGATGAAAGCTCTCAGAGTAAGGGAGCGGTGTCCAGCCATAAAATAAAAGCAATAGCTGAGCATAATTATCCAAAGCACATGAGCAGTATCATGGCATACAGGGATGAGACATAAATTTAGGAGATCTTGATTAATATTGGCTCAGTATTACAAAGCATAACCATCAAGCATGAGCCAATGTAATTATGGTTTGCAAAACTATAATTTACTCAAATTTGAAAAGGCAGTGACACAGTATGTCATAAAAATATACAGATGCACCCACCAAAATAATCTCAGTGCCTTAAACACTTATAAAGTATTTTGTATTTAATTTTGTGCATGCCCATATATTTGTAATCTATCTGAGATTTCTGTATGTATGAGTCTGAAATAAGTTCAGTTCCAGCTGAGCAAGATGCTTGCTGAATGTTAATGAGACAGATTGTCTATTTTAATACATGTTTTTGTACAAACTGATTATATTAAAGTATGTTGTAATTGAATTATTTTCTACACTATTATTTAGGAGTATTTGTTATTTTTGAGCCCTAGTTTTTAGCATACCAATAGTGATCTTGAAATATTTAAAATAACACAGTGTGTAAGATAAATAAGATCCTATTACCAATAAAGATTACTTGCATGACAGGTAAAATTAGACTTCTTGGAGGATTTTATATTTCTCTTTGGAGGTTGTTTCCCCATGATTTTCTATCGCAGCAAGATGATTTAGACTCAGATAAAGCACTCCACTCTCTTCAATTCACCAAAAGCCAAACTTTTCAAATTAGTTAAATCTGTGGTCACATAAAAAACAACTGTGACATTAAAGTTCTTATTCACCTACCAAATTCTCCCACATGGGCAATATTCTGAATTATAAAACCATCTGCATACATATCATTGAAGTTGGTTTCCCATAGTTGACTCTCTTAATTTGCGAAGGTTTAATTCTAAGGTAGTAAAATTAATCATATTTGCTTCTGGTGAGGCAATAAAGCAGCACAACTCTTTCTCTTTTCCTTCTTAGGATAATGTTTCTAATTTGCACCCTTCAGAACACATAAACACATCTAAATAAGGAAAAATAAACAATAGCAATAATAAAAATATGTAGGCATCATTTAATAATACTTACCATATTATAGGCAAATGATAAGTGTGTTGAAATATTATTTTATTTTAACTCCCAATAACCTCATCAGATAGATGTTAGTATCCCTGCTTTTGCCATAGGAAATAGGTTTTAAAAAGCTTGGTGATGTATCCAGTTAAACAATGTGATGTAGTATATTGTTGGCAAAAGCAGGGAAAAAAAGCAAGTCCATGGTTATCTTGAAAGGAATCTTGACAAGCAAATCAGGAAATTTTCTAGCCTCAAAATATATTAAGTTTAGTAATTTTCAAACTGTATTTTATATGTATTTAAGGAATCCAAAAACACTTGTTATAAGTCTCTAATGTGCTAGACACAGTGGCACACACCTGGAATCCCAGATACTAGAAGCCTGAAGCAGGAGGATGGCAAGTTCAAAGCCAGCCTCAGGAACCTAGGGAGGCCTTAAGCAGTTTAGTGAGATCCTCTCTCAAAATAAAAAATATGAAGGGTTAAAGATGTGGCTCAGTGGTTAAGCACCCCTGTTTTCAACCCATAATACAAACAAATAAACAAAAAAACTCTAATGTACACATATTTATATACTAATTAATATTCTAAACTGTAAAGTTTATTATAGTTTATTTTATAATATATTAACATGAATGTATTAGTCAGCATTTCATTGCTGTGACAATATACCTAAGATGGTCAACCTATAAAGAGAAAAGATTTATTTTAGTTCCTGGTTTCAGAAATTTTAGTCCATGGTCACTGGTCCCACTGTTTGGGGGCTTGGCCTGGTGAGGTGATGAAACATGGCAGGGAGCATGTGGTTAAAGAGCCTGCTCACCTCATAGTGACCAGAAAGCAAGCAGAGGTAGGAAGGGGCCAGGGTCCCAATATTCCCTTCAAAGGCTTACCACCAGTAACCTAACTTTCTTCCAGTAGAGCTCACTTCTTAAAAGTTCTACCATCTCCCAGCACCACCACAGGCTGCTGACCAAACCTTTAACACATGGGCCTTCAGATTCAAACTGCAGCATAGGAGTTAATTTGTACTTTGAATTTAACTCAATTTTGGAATAAAATCTTCATATACATACAGGGGACATGTTTGGACTTGAAAATGTGTTATTTATTGGGAGGTTTGTAGTACACAGGATTGATATTTTTGAAATTTCAGTGCAGTGAATCTTTTTACTTTTAAATTGGATATCACATACCCTCCTCTAGTTCCTAACATCACTCAGTTAGGTTGGCTTAGGCAACAAGTACATCCTAACCAAATAGTCCACTGGTAATCACTGGTATGTGTCAATCCTGTGTCATTATATTCTGCATAGTTATAATTTCACTTACAGCTTAGAGGGCTAAGCTGTATTCTACATTTCACTATATTTATACCTCATGATAAAATTGCTAGTATCCATAGAACCATAACAATGTGTTAGGGTTCTAATAATGTGTTCATTTTACTGATGAAGAAACCGAGTTTCAAAATTTGCTAAAAAATGTAAGAAATTTGCTCAAGGTCAAATTCGAAAACAAATTAATATTTGAAGACCAACATCTGACCACAGAAGTCTTCTGATATCTCACACCTCTCAAGGATGAGGAATGTGGGCGCTTGTTATTCTTAAAGACTCAACTTGGACACAAGATAGTCCTATTCCACTTTGCAGCTAATTAATCAGTGTAATTGAAGAGTATCTGCAGATTAAAAAGTGAACTTTTAGAAAGTATCATCTACAGAAACACATATAAATCTTAAAAATAAATTTGATATGCTGAAATGATATGACATTAAATGATATTTAAAACGACAAATTCAAGATTTTGTGTTCAGCATCAAAGAAACTTCAGTGTTCTCATTAATTGACACCAAAGTAAGTAAACATTATAAACGTAATTCATAAATTAGACATCATTTATTGCTACATGCTATTGGAATTATATTGGACTTGAGTGCCCCAAATGACTTCATTCAAGAATATAATTAAGAGTTTAGAAAGCACAGCTAGTAGAAAGAGAAGAGGGTTTAGAATCAAGAAAGGTGATAGTGAGTCTTAGATTACAGGGCTCTGGGCAAATGACTTAACTGTTCTGAACTTTAGAACAAAGAAAGGGGAAGTCCACTTATTAAGGGCTTTCTGTGGGCCAGGTGCCTCTCTCTGCCCTTTGTCATTTTCTGATTTAACAGGAGCAGCAATATCTGCTTCACAGGAATATTTTAAGCAATAGAGAAGAAACTGCATTTAGAAAGGACTCTGAAATATGATAATGCTCAAGTGGGGGCACTGAAAAGGTCAGCTACTGGGAATTATCCACTCAACAAAGGTGATGCAAAACCCACTGTGGACAAAGGGAAGCAATCTAAGCACAAGCTCAGTCTGGCAGTGATGTTCAAATTCAGGAGAAGGCAGCTGGCATAACTAAATCATTCAAGGTCCCAAATCAATGTGAGGTGCAATTTGTGAAAGTGATTCCCAGGGTTATAAGAAAAATAAACACAGAGCACAGTGGAGCTCCACTGTAATTCCAGTGATTCCAGAGGCTGAGGCAGGAGGATTTTGAGTTCAAAGACAGCCTCAGCAATTTAGCAAGGCCCTAAGCAACTCAGCAAGACCCTGTCTCAAAATAAAATATAAAAAAGGGACTGGAAGCTGGGTGTGGTGGCACATGCCTGTAATCCAAGCGGTTTGGGAGGCTGAGGCAAGAGAATCACGAGTTCATAGCCAGCCTCAGCAACTTAGTGAAGCCCAAACTAACTCAATGAGATCTTGTTTCTAAATAAAATACAAAAAAAGCTGGGGATGTGGCTCAGTGGTTAAAAACCCCTGGGTTCAATCCCTGGTGGGGTGGGGAAGTGGGGACGGATGGACAGGTTGATCTCAGAGAGGGAAGATTCAAAAAGCATTTTCCAAACTTTGCCTTTCTTGGAGGAAAACTGAGATTTAGCAGAAAATATAACTATCTTAAAATGTTAGGAGGTTTATCAAACAAAGGAAGAATTGGAGTTTTTCTATTAATTTCTGAAAGATAAATGTAAATTGGTGATTAGAAATTACAGACAGATAGTTTGGGACTTACTACAAAAAGTTGTCTTTCCCTTAAAGTTCTTCAAGTGTAGAGTGGATTATAAATAAAACCATTTCTAGTGAAGAAAGTCTCAAATTATTAGTATTCAAATCTCTACGAAAGGTGACTTGCTGAAAATAATATGCTTACAAATATCAGGAAAACAGTCAAGATAACACGAAACTATATTCCTGATGATTGAAAAAGGGTAAATTTGGTTTGCTAAATGCATCCTTCGAAAGGGAAATTGATCACCTAGAAATAAAGGTCAGAGGTCATTGGGAGGCCAAATTTTGTCATGGTTACTAGTCTAAGATTTAGAGTCAAAGACTTGAAATCAACTTTTGGTTCTGCTTACACTGTTCTCACTTACTTACTTTGAAGTAAATATTTCAGTGTCCTTTTTCTCATCCATTAAATGGGTGTGACACCCACTTCTCAGTGTTGGAAAAGAGGAAAGTGAGGGGGAAAAGTATACAAAACACTTACTGGAATGTCTGGCAGAGAGAAAGTACTAAAAATGGTTGAAATTAGCAGAGGAGGAAGAAGGGGGATTATTTATCCTGAGGGTAAAAATAGAAGTAGACAAACTTCCTGATGATTTCCAGAATTATCTATTCTTAATTAGGCAAGTGACCTCATCCAGGATAGAAATACCATTTCCTACTAGAACAGGGCTATATTACAATTCTCTTCCTGTACTAGAAGGGAAGTTTATGTAAGGCACTGTTTTAGCCATTGTATAATCCACGGCATACCCATGTGATTTTACAATGTATAATTGAAGACATATTCTAGGTAATCTCTCATCTCTTCCACAAGAAATAGAGACTTTTCTACAACTTCACACCTGACAGCTTATTTCTCTAGTACAATTTCACAAGAAAAGAAGAAATGGAACTGAATGTCACTGAGATAGAAATACAAAAGAATTACATCAGTGGTAATAAGAAAATATAAATTGTCATCTTTCATCTATTTCTGACTGTGCTAACACAATATTTTGACTACTTCTAAAAAGAATGCACATGAACTCTCAGCAGATGTTTCAAATATCAAACACTACTGACCCTCGACTGTCAAAATAGCAAAGCTCTATTTTGAAACCCTTTCCTGGAGTAGGACTGGTTTGCATTGATGTTTTGACCTTTCACTCCTTTCTTAACATAATCACATACAGTGAAATCTTTTGGGATTCCTCAGCCTCATCCCTGTTCTAGGGACCAGCTCCTTCCCTGTCTATCTATGGGTTTCCACAGCTGCCTCCTTGCCAGTTACAGTACCCAGAGATCCAGTTTGTTTAACAATCTTTGTTTACACCTGTTGTGTCATCAGGTTTAGCACTGATCCAGGGTTTTCCCTGAAATAAACCAGGGTAGGTTTTGTGGATTCCACTTTTTACTTTGTCTCCTGTGTGAGAGTGGCAGCAGTGAACAGATTTCTCACCACTGAGCACATGACAAAATCAGAAAAAAAGATCAGCAACTGAATCACAATAAAAACAAAACAGAAATGCAAAACTGATATGATGAGAGCTCAAGCAGTATACAAGATGCAGATTTAAATGCCATAATTACGTTCTTCTTCACCAGGGTAAAATATGTTTAAACTTTAAATCTGGAATAATTTTGAGTTTATAAAAAAAGCTCATAAAATAAAATTGTTACAAGGAACAGCCATATACCCATTCCCTAGATTCACTTATTGCCAACATTTTACCTTGTCATTCTTTCTTCCTCTTTTCTGTTTTCTTTTCTCTCCCTCACAATCCCTTTTTTAGTTTTCGGTGGACACAATATCTTTATTTATTTTTTTTTAATTTTTATGTGGTGCTGAGCATCGAACCCAGCGCCCCGTGCATGCCAGGCGAGTGTGCTACCACTTGAGCCACATCCCCAGCCCACAATCCCTTTTTTTTTCTTCCCCAATTCCTGTCTTTTTTCCCCTTTTTTCTTCCTGCCCTCCATTCGAGGGGAAATTACATAAATCATCACCCTTTACCCTGAAGTTTTCAGTGTATTCACCAACAATTTGGAATACTCTAGTAACTACAGTTTCCCTATCAGTGTTGTAAACCTAAATTGCTATGATGCTTCACTGTCATAGTCTCACTTCATCAGTTGATGTAATACTACTCTTCACAGTATTTTCCCCATCCGGTGGAGGACTCGCTCTAGCATCATATATTGTCTTTATCAGTTGTCATTTTTCTTTAGTATCCTTTAATCTGCAACATTTTCACAACTTTTCTCTTGCATGACACTGACATTTTTTGAATAATCTCTTGAGCTTCTTCTATTTTAATGTAATGTTAGGAAGAATATTTTAATTGGACATTTTTAAATTAATATATTCAAATTCCATATGAAAATGAAATTAAATTGAGACATTCTATGATCTGATGGCATCTAAATTGGGGTAAATATTTAACAAATCATAAATAGTGATATCTTCACTTATCAAATTTCATCTTTTAGGATCATTTCTCAGAGAATTATATAATTATTATAATTATTAATGCATTTAATTGTTTTAATTAGTTGGTTTCACTGTTACATTTTCATACTTGCATATATTAAATTTGATCACGTCCCCTCTCACCTCTTTTATTCTCCCCTTTTCTCCTCTTTCCCCAAACCCTTTCCAGACCCTAGTAGTTTCTCTTCTGTTTTCAGATCATCTTTTTCTTGTTGTTTTTTGGAGATTTTTTTTGTTGTTGTTTGTTTGTTTTGGGTTTTGTTTTCACATATGAGAAAGAACATGCAATGTTTGAAAAGACACTTTGGATGGAGGCAAAAAGACAGGACTTGTGAATGTAATTTATGTGAACTATTTTCATGTTCTAACACACACACAAACATAGAAGTAATATATAAATTGAAGCCCTTCATTTAGCAGAATTCTCTTTCTCTAATTCAGGATCTATAGAGAGAGTACTTTCTCAATTAATAGTTTTGTGGTCTATAAATTGTGGCTATCTGAAGAGAACAACTATTAACCACAATGTAACTGAAAACTTACAGGCCACTTATGAAAATTAAAACCAAAATAAAATACATTTTGTAGGAAAAGTTTGTTACCCTCCCCCAAGACAGATATACCTATGAGTTTTTTAAAGTACATGAATATATACAAAGGATAACGTTCTGGCCATTTTGAGGGAAGAAAATACAAAACCTGTTTATTAAACACCTAGTGAGTGAGTAATATAGGAGTTTACAGGATTCTCATCAATACAAAACATCTACTACTGGGACAAATCTAAAACAAACAAACAAAAAGTCTTGAATTTCAATAAAGGAGAAACTAGACTCTATACAAAATCCATAAGTGGGGAACATTGTTGTGCCTGACTTATAGGCAAGGTTAGTTTTTTCAGTAGTTTACAGAATGGAAGCTCCAAGGGAGAATAGGCAGCAGAAACATTTATCTGTACTATCAAGAAGGGCTTCCTCACTTGGTTATAGGAAATATTTTTCAAAGACTCATCAACTCTTCTCTTTGGAAATATTAGCAAATTATCAATATTGACATACCATTTCAATGGGTGCTAGAATCCCTACTTATTTAAATAAAGGATCCTATACATTTGGTTGAATTTTTCTTGTTTCAGCTTAGAGGAAAGAAAGAAGAAAATGGAAAAGAAAAACTCAAGTCATCCAACAAATTTTTGCTAAGTTCCTGCTATTTCTAGGTCTTTAATATTAAAATAATTGACATGAAGAATTTATTTTTCTTCTTGCCTTACTTACGTAAATATAAGTCCTCTTATTCTTTTAGAAAGAATATCCTGGTAGATAGTTTCAGAATAATATTTTTTAAAGGGGTACCATCACAAACCAAATAACTATGGGTTAGTTATTAGTATTATAAACCTATATTGCCATGATGGATAGTTTCAAATAGGATTATTTTCAAAGGAATGCTATCACAAACCAATATGTAAGTCAGTAAATAATATTTCAGAAATATTGGGATGACAAATTATTTGATCTTCCTAATAAATGTGATTGTATCTTGATAATTCTTTTACAAATAGCTAGTTTGAGTCAAACAGAGTCTCTCCCTAGGAATACTGGAAATAAAACTTAAAGAAAAGGAATTAAATCTATTTTAAGTGGTGGGACTATGTTTGTGGCATGTTACCTGTCACATGGATTAGGGGAGCAAAGAATGGGATCTACAAAGATCTACAGATCTACAAAGAATGAGACAAAAATTTAAGTAGAGAAGAGCTTTTGCCTATAGTAAGGCTCACAATGACCCAGAGAAGACAACGAGTGAAGGGAGGGAGAAAATATCATCCTCATAGGAATTCTGTTGCCCTGGCAGATCTCAGCACTCCTGGCTGTGGCCTGCTACCTCTGAGCTCACTTTGCAATTCTATTATGCTCTGTTGTCCCAGGGAGGTAGCACAACTGTTGTCATTTTGTCAGAACCATCAACTTCTCTCCAGCCCCTGTGGTTTTAGATAAAAACTGCTAAAAACTCTAACTGCCTGTATGTTCACACCCCATTCATAACATATTGCAGGTGCAATAGAGACTTGTGCATTTTTCAAAATATACCTCTTGAAGAAAAAATCAGCAGCACCTTTTTCCTCTCTCACTCAATAAATATTTGAGCTTCTGTGTGCTTAGCTCCTTCAAGATTTGGGGATGAAAAGTGAATTGAACAGACCAGCACCTCTGACATTTATTTAGGAAACACAATAATTAAATATAACAGGTAGTATGCAAGATGCTAGTAAGTTCTATGGAAAAATACAAAGTAGAGAAGGGAGAGATGGAGTACTAGGACTGGAGTATTACAAGTTAAAACAAAATTCTCAAGAAAACTATCACAGATAAGGGGACATTTGAGCAGCAGATGAGAGATTATTCCATGACATCCTGACAAGGAGAGAATGAGGGCAAAGGCCAGAGTAGTGTGGCAGGCTTCCTTCAATCCTCTATTTCCCATTTTATCCATTTTCTAAAATCTGCTTTCTATCCTCAATCTGTAACTATTCAAGTTGCCCAACAGCTGCAATTTTTTTCTTTTGCTGCAAAAAATAAAGTCTTGCAATTTATGTTTTAGCTAAACAGACACATATGCCCATATAAACTCAGCAGAAAATTGCTTTTAGCAAAGAATTGCTATCATTTAGACTGATGCTGATTGGAAAGTAAGATTCACTGTACATTTTCCAAAGCAGCATCTGAAAAGCGTGAGCTTTCACAAGTACTGTAATCTCTGAGTATTCATGTATTTAACATGATTAATCCATTGTAGATTGTCTGGTTTGGGGGCAAAAGGGCTTTCCTTTTGTTAGCAGTGAATATCAAAAACATTACTGTAAAATCAATCTTCATAGAGCAAAGGAAGATAATCATGCTTAGGACTCAAAACCTGGAAATTATTTCCAATTCCTAAAAAATCCCTGGTTAAAAATGACAGACTTTAGTAAAAATGGTGTCTTTCAAGTTTGTAAGCATTTATTTGTCTTCCCAAACTGAACAACACTAATACAAAAGAATCCCTAATTACTGTAACTGGTTGAACTTTCCTATAGGAAGTGGCTGAAAAATAGTATACCCTAACCCCACCTGTCAAGTCAAACCAACTCACAATTGCCACTCTGTTTAGCTGACATTAACTTCACAGTGTATTGTATGAGTACATTCTAATCAAGGTAACCTGGGTTACCTTGGGAAGTAATTTGCATTGCTTCCTGAAATTCCAAACATTTTCTTCAATTTCCTTTTTCCATCTTTATTAAAATTAGACTACAAATAAGCAATCCTATGCAGAACACAAATAACAACAAAAACATCTACCTAATTTCTAATGACCCTATATATGGCAAATGAATTGGGGCCAAATAAAATCTTAAATCCAGAGAACATTTTGTCCTAATTTTGTTTTGAAGACATTAGCTCATTCAAGACTTTCATTTAACCTAGTATGGGTCTAAGTACAGGATAAATAATAATATTGAAGTTTGGAAAAGCCAAGCATAAGCTGAGCATAAGCCAAGCATCCTCAATTCACACTGCCATACCTCTGTAGCCTAGCCTTCCCACTAGAGTTCACATCCTCCAGTTTCCACGCTGTTGAGATCAACTCCTGATTGCTCTAATATCCCTTGATTTTTCCTTCTTTAAACCCATAGTTACAATCTACAGCACTAATTTTACGTATTCTAATTTTTGTGTCATCAGTTGCAAGCTTCCCAAGTTTGTCGTAAGCTCTTTGATGATGGTCTGTTTTGCCAAGTTTTCAGATTGATAAGTTGATGCCATAATAAAATGGTATTTGATTAGAAATGGAAATGATTCATCAGTAATGAACCAACATGTTCTAGAAGAGGTGATTTGCTTCTCTGATAGAATCATCACTTGCCCTGTGAGAAGACAGTGAAAAAAGTTTCAGAGTCAAAGCTCTTTCTATTTAGTAATAGCAGCTAAAAGAACCTAAGGAACAGTTACAAAAACTACAATGATTTTTCAAAAAAATTATTCTTATTATTTTAAATAATAAAAAGCAGAACAAAGAGGATAAAATACCAGACTAGGAAAAATTCTATTCTACTCAAAGCAGAAAATCTAATCATTAATACATAATATGAAATGATAATTTAGTGACAGGTTTCTAGCGACAATGTAAAACAGGAGAAAAAGGACAAATAAATGTTAAACTCTATTATATGCATTTCATTGCTAATAGCAAGATAATTTCCTCTGCATTGTGTATGTCTTTGATAAAGTAGAAATTAAGTCTGGTAGATTAGTCATTTTTGTAAAACAATGCTACTAGAATCACTTGTAAAAATTTTATTACTTGATGCTTAGATGTTGTACCATGACAAGTAACATTTCTTTTACCCCTAACTTTGCTTTCCCACACATGGCCCTGCTGTGCAGATCAGAAGAGTTACTGCAGTCTTCCATGAAATCCTCACTTTCAAAACAAAGTTGCCTGTCTTGGGTAAAGGTATTTCAAGGGCAGCTTATACATTTCCTTGAATCATTTCCTTTATTAGCAGTAATGTCAATGTCAAGAAAGTAAATTTATATTTGAGAATCAAGAGGAGGCCTATTCACATTTTCAATTCATTCAACAAATATTTATTGAATACCCACTACATATTATATTCCCATATAAATAAGTGTAAGCTACTTATATCCATCAAGGTTGTTATTTGCAACCTATAGGACTAATTCAGATTCAATCAAGAGAAAGAAAATTGTTGCAACTTTAATGGGTAGGTGACACACTCACTGAGATTATAGGACCACCAGATAGAGAACAGAGGGAAGCCACACAGCTAGAGCCACAGCCCAAACATGTCATGGCCCCTGTGCATTGAGAACATCATGACCACTGCTACTGTACAGTTCTCCAGAACTTGTGCCACCAAGATCAATTCTACAAACACTGCCATCCCGGGAAATGGGTGCAGAGGGCTTTACTACCATCACCAAAAATAGTTTCTACTGTGCATTGTTGTTTATGGCACTACAGCCAGAAGCAAAGTCAAGGGTGGGTACAGCTGACTGAGTTCTATGCACATTGTGATCCCAGTGATTTAGTAGGCTGAGGCAGGGGCATCACACACACATTTGAAGCCCGACTGGGCAACTTAGCAAGACCCTGTCTTAAAATAAAAAAATAAAAAGATGTAGGTTAGTGGTAAATTGCCCCTGTGTTCAATCTGCAGTGCTCCCCTCCCCCTCGCAAAACACACACAGAGAGAGAGAGAGAATATCTGGCATTTTGAAGCTTCTACATTTGGAAAAACGTAGCATGCCAAAACTATCCATCATCAAGATGATCTATTGACCTATCGTTTCAATCTTGTGATAATCCAAATGCTATTATTAATGGGAAAACAGCAATTTGAAATGTATTTGCATTAGATCTGCAAAACAAATTTGGACTTACTCTTCCCAGTAAGGCAACAGTAGTCATTCAGATGGTCATGGTTTAAATAGTTCTCTCTGCTTACCTCTCTTCTCTGAAGTGGTATCACAGACTTTATATTATAGCTTAAGGCTCATAAAAGAAAATGTGAGAAATAAATATTTTTAAAACTATGGAGACATTAAAATAGTTGTGTTAAAATCATTTTCTGTTGAAAATACTAACACATTTCTAATTCCCATTGAAGTAACTTTTCTATAAACTATTATTTTTGAAAACATAATAATCAGCAGTTGAAAGGTGTAGTTTAATCAAAAATTTACCCTGGACTATGGAACAGATCCTCAGTTTCTATTTCCTTGATAACAGGTCTTGCTATTGCTTTAGCCATCTCATGACCAAAATCGAGAGTCTTCTCCCGCAAGCTGTCATTGCTTCTAGCAATTTTCTGCTCACTGATTCTCTCTTACTTCTAGGCAGCCAGACATCTTTTCTCCCTTGCCTACTATTATTAAATTCATTTAATATCAACTCTATTTATGGAAATTCCCACTAATGGGAAAGTTCTTTTCTTATTCTCCAAACTATTTTTTATTAATTTAATGTAAATGTTAATTTAATATCATTTCACAAACTTTTCCTGTTTAATGTCAATTAAGAAGTCACTGGTTTGCTACTCAAAACAGCACTTAATGTCAATTACTGCAATCAGCCTTTCATTTGAAAACTGAATTTTTAAGTGAAACTGATTTAATATGTCTTTAAATTTGCTCGGTAATAAGTTGAGCAGATTATAAAAGACAATTCTTTAAACTTTTTATTATTGTTAAAGAACTGAAAATGGCTACTTGAGTTTTCCAAGTGATCAAAACTATACATCAAAAAAGTTAAATAATGCAAAATTGCTAGCATTAATGCAGGTAGCTCTTTACTGGATTAGCCAAAGTTTTGTTCATTCTCTCAGATAAATCTTTTCCCCATATTTCTATCAAATGTCATTTTGATATTTTATCAGCTCTTCTTTTGTCAGGGTTCTTTCCAACTCTTTATGCTTTACACAACACAGCCATCATACACAACTTGGTTTTATGGAAGAGTTCAAAGTTATGTTCTACCGTTAGTCACATAAGCCATTATGAACATATTAATTTGTAGCAAGAGAAGAAAGAAAATACAATTCTACCTAACATGAAAGAAATACCACACCTATATCATGACAAATATATGAAATCAAAGTAAAAAGTATAACACGGTATATTAACATATTAAGAATGAACTGTTTCACCTCTCTCACCTAATTTGACCACTTTTTAAAAAGTTAATTATTTTACAAGTTTAACAGTATAATGAATTTAAATCTTATTTTTAAAAGGCAAACATGTCCATAGAGGGTTAGGTTTTCCTTTTGTCATATACTTAATTCTTGTCTTTCAATCCAATGATACACACCAAGTTACATATTTCCGAAGATTATTTTGCCTTTCTTTGGTTATCACATGTAGCTTCAAAGTTATATCTAGTTAAAATAGCTCCTGATTGGGCATCATATTTAGTTATTGCTCATAGCTATTAGGTGGTCAAGTAGACTCAGAAATTGCATATGGTATTGAACAGCCCTTAGTACTCAAATGATACTCTACAATATTCCTAATCCTCATCTTTTTGTTTGAAAATACTAGAGTTTCTTTTACTATAAACAAATTTCATATAACAAAAACAATGAGAAAAAGTTGTAATTCTAGTGAGTCATGACAAATTGCATAATATTGACAAACTGTTGATGTTAAGGTATCTATAACAATACTGTTAGCCATTTAATGTCCTCTAATTGATCATAATATAACCTTCCTGGTGAAAAAGGAATTGTTGTAGGTCATAATCAAAGTGAACGTTTCCAATTTGACATTAATTAGTCCATGTTCACCTAAGAAATTTCAGGTGTTGCTGAACCAACCAAGGTCTCTCCCATGACTAGTCCCATTCCTCAGAAATTGAGGGAAAATGAAGACAGAGAAAAAAATGAAGAAGAGCTGAGAAATATCAAAGCATGGCAACATTTAGGGGTTTTTGTTTTCTGTCTTTGTACTCCTGTGATTACAAAAAAAGGCAATGATTTGACTTATGTGTGATTATCAAACTGGAAAGAAAAATGTGAAGATTTGAATTCTAGTTCCAATAGTTCAGTCTTTATGGGACTCAAATTCATCCTGTACACAATGAAAATATACACACACAGTTAATATAAAGCTTTAAACTGAGAATTTCAAATGAACTAATAGAAGAGAGTGTGATATTGATACTGAGAACTAAACATACATAGAATGATAGATTATTCCAAAGTCCTATAAAAGATATGAAATTATAAACCTTCATGAATTCCAACATAAGGTTCAAGGATGTAATGTTTCACATATGAAAAACTATATAATATTCAATATATTTTCAATTATTGCACCATTTTGTCCAACATACTCCACAATACCACATTTTCCAATGGAAAATACCTCACTCTGTGTCATCAAACTTCATTGTTGATAGTTTAGGAATGGAAATAAAATCAGAGGAAGATATTGAAATAAAGATGCAGTTTGTCTTCAATTATTCAATTTGGCCTTATATAATTTCCTTCATCTTTCATGAACCTGCTTTCTCATCTATAAAATAAGAAGAATGGATTACATAATCTCTAAAATCCTTTTCAATGCCACCATTTGAAGATCCTATATGACTTTTTGATCCTATATGACTATTTAAGCACTGCCAACTATTTCAATGATGTTCACGTATTTAGGTGAGGGAAACTTTGAAGTTATGCCCCTTTTAATCTTTGAGATTGGAATGAAAGGACACAACAGGTGACACACTGTGTACCTGTGATTTTCCTCAGTCTTGTTTTCTCAGGTTGAGAGCAAGGCAGCTACAGTCCTCCGGCAGTGAGAACATTTGAGCTGAAAGTAGACTCAGCGAAAGCTTTCTACTCAACGTGGCCCAGCCAGAGACTGCTTTAAAGTATGAATTTTATCCCTCTAAGAGACATGAAGTAATTCAGCCAAGCGTAGTTAGCTCCCCTTTCCTATGACTGGAACTCAAGAGGTTGGAAGCTATATATATTGATATAGCAACCTGGGAAGAAAAGAATTGCAAGACATGGCTTTCCCCTAGTGAGCAGAAAATGGGGTAAATAAGAAATTTCAGTGGTTGACTGGGAAGAAGTATAATAAAAGTTTTTGAGTTCTAATCACAGAATAGGCAGACATGATTGAATATCACTGCCTAGTTCCTAAGGGATATTTTAGTACCATATTTACCCTAATACTCTCATCATGTGGGAAGAATTCTAGAATCTAGACAGATGTTACCTCTCACCCCACCCGAGGCAAGGATGGAAATTTATGGATTCTATCCCAAGCGAAGTGTTGTCACATTTATTTATGATTCCATCTGTCCACACAACCAATAGTAAGGCCTTCCTCCCTATTTAAGTTTCTGAACAATGACTATATTGGCTACTGTACTTGGCATCTAAAGAGAACCAGCAAACTCTATGTAAATTCCAGAAACCATTCCTCAATAGCTATAAAATAGATATAAAAACATAAAATGTGACATTTCCACTTATATTATCCAAAGTTTAGCATCATTCTATGGGGTTATAATTTTATGGGGTTCTTTAAAGCAGATAAGAAAATTATAGAATGCTTGTCATTTTTTTCTGAAGAAAATTCCACTTCAATGTAAACTAGCTGAGAACAGTGGGAAGAATTGTTTTGATTAGATGATCAAAGTTAATAAAATAGCTAAAGTTAGATAGAAAAACTTCACTAAATTTTCTTGGGATACTATCCAGACTAGTTAAATTTTCCACAGGTAATTTTCCAATAATCTTAATGATAATCTAGAAAGAACTATATTTTAAGGTGAAAAAAGTCTCTTGGTTCATGCCCTCTAGGTTTCATTCCCACACAGAAGTTTAGTTTCTGCTAGGTCCACATAATACAAGGAGAATAATTCTTTCTGGGAATTGAATAACTCAAAAAACAAAACTGTTGAGGGTTAGGAATCTGATAATTGAATATGGAAAAATGAGGAGAAGGATAACAGGCACAAAAACTTCCAGAAATGCAATGAAAAGGGGAAATGCTTGGGAGCACTGCAGTAGAAAGGAGAGGAAGACAAATCAGAGCCCCGCCCCGCCCCACCGCCCACCACCAGCAAGACCCTTCCTCCTCCACCGTACAGTCAATCCCAAACACAGGCCTACAGCAGCTGCTTCAAAACACAGTAAACAAAGGAGCAACCATTAACCAAAGACAGCATTTGTCTTATGAGAAGATACAGTATGGGAGTTAGACAGACCTTGGGCCTTGATCTTGACTCTGTCTCTTGCCAATCCTGTGATCTTGGTTGAGCCACTAAACCTACTGAATCTGCTTCCCACTATATAACGTGTGGATTACACTACCTGTCTCAGACACCACTATGAATGTCGCTGGGTAGGATGCCTGACACAGAGACAGGCGTAAAATCACTACTCAACAACTACTAGTTTCCCTTTGCCTTTTTCATTCTAATTCGAAGTTCACCCAAAAGGTCATCTATTTGACCATAATTTTTTGTTCTACTTACCTAATACATAATAAATGACAAGAAACGATGTTTTCATCATAAAAATATCTGACAACACAGAGTACATAGAGTAAAATATCTTCTCACTCCTTTCTCAGCCTCCAACACCACCATCACTCCAAAAGAGGCTGTGTCTAATAGTTTCCATTTATTTTTGTACCTTTTCCTGGGCTTTATATACATATATAATACATAATTTTGGTGATTTCACATATATAGGATTTCATTATATAATTTTTTCTGCAGCTTGCTATTTGAATTTGACAATATATCTTGAAGATCTTTCAAAGTTAATGAATATAGACTTACCCCATTGTGAAAAGTAGTCCTGATGTCTCCAACAATTCATTTAACCATTAGTCTTCTAATAAATATTTAGTTATTTTTCCTGTTCCACCATTACCAATGAACGCATTGTATATACCTTTGTGATCATGGTTGAGCACTGCCTTAGAATACAGATTTAGAGTCAGAGACACTGCACAAAGTGAAATATCTGGAAATTCTGATGCATAATCCAAGACTGTCCTAAAAATTGTTAGATACATTTATTCTCCAGTCCAAAAGGTATGAGAAAATCATTTCTCTATACCAGGGGATGGGAAACCTTCCTGTAAAGGCCAGTGGTATTGTTTTAATGTGTCTCCTCTTAAATTGAGGTGTTGACAAAATGAAAGTATTGAAAGCTGGAGTTTTATAATTTATTTATTTTAATTGATTTTATTTTTTAAATACATGGCAGTGGAATGCATTATAATTCTTATTACACATATAGAGCATAATTTTTCATATCTTTGTATATAAAGTATGTTCACACCAATTCATGTCTTATACATGTACTTTGAATAATTATGTACATCACATTCCACCATCATTGCTAACCCTCTGCCCCCTCCATTCCCCTCCCACCCCCTGCCCTATCTAGAGTTCATCTATTCCTCCCATGCTCCCCCTCCCTACCCCACTATGAGTCAGTCACCTTATATCAGAGAAAACATTCTGCATTTATTTTTTTGGGATTGGCTAACTTCACTTAGCATTATCTTCTCCAACTCCATTTACCTGCAAATGCCATGATTTTATTCTCTTTTATTGCTGAGTAATATTCCATTGTGCATATATGCCACATTTTTTTAATCCATTCATCTACTGAAGAGCATCTAGGTTGGTTCCACAGTTTAGCTATTGTGAATTGTGCAGCTATAAACATTGATGTGGCTGTATCCCTGTAGTATGCTGTTTTTAAGACCTTTGGGTATAGACCGAGGAGAGGGACAGCTGGGTCAAATGGTAGTTCCATTCCCAGTTTTTCAAGGAATCTCCATATTGGCTGTACCAATTTGCAGTCCCACCAGCAATGTATGAGTGTGTCTTTTTCCCACATCCTCTGAAAAGCTGGAGTTTTAAAGAAGTTATTAGGCAATGACAATTTCCTCAATATAAGTCAGAGTAAGGCCCTTAGGTAAGAAGTTTCACACAATTTTCAGTTAGCTTGCTCTTCCACTTCTGTGCCATGAGAGGACACAGCAAGAAAACTCTTACTGGATTCTAGTACCTGAATTTTGGACTTCTCCATCTCCAGAACTATGAAAAATAAATTTTCTTTATAAATAATCCAGTCTAAGGCACTCTGTTATAGCTAGGATTTATGTGTTCACATAGTCTCTACTATTATAGGGCAAACACAGTCTAGACACCCCATAAATGAATGAGTGTGGCTGTGTTCAATAAGCTCTTATTTATAAAAATATGGCCTGTGGGTTGTAGTTTGCTAATTCCTACTCTATATCTGTGGAGTAAACTCTATACCCTCACTGTGGCTATTAATGCAGCTTCTTCATTAGAGCAAGAATAAAAGCTATATATAATTTTTTCAATAAGTTTATTTTACCATATTAAAATTATTTGATTATATGTATAAGTTCTTTAAATAGATTGTGAACTATTTGCAGATAGGAATTCTGTCATGTACATCATTACATTCCAATATCTAATGGAGTAACTACTACATTAAACATTTGTCACTAACTTGAAGAATGGTAAGTTGGCAAAAAGAAGACTAGAGATCATTACAGATTTACAATACCACAATTATTAAAAACATCTTGCTCTAAAGTGATAATATTTTCTAGCTTGCAGGCTCCTACCAGCAACCATTTTTTAAATTCTCTTTTCCAAATTTTTGAAGAATATTATGGGGCTGATGTCTATATTTTCAATTTGCTCCCAATTTGCTTTTCTTTGACTTTGGTTTCACTTAAGGCAAAAATACAGCATTTCTATGTTATTAAAAATTTTACCATCTTTAAAAATATTGACTTTATTCACTTTTTTCATTTTTTATTTCTTAAATAAAAATTAAAACTTCAATGTCAAAAAGTCATTTAGAAATTCCAACTAAAAATCAATCCACATCTTCTGGTTAATAAAGTAAATAAAGAAGTAAATAAGTGTATTTTTATTGCACTGTTCTTTCAAGAAAAAAATTAGAACACTAGTAAAAAAATTAAACTACTATTAAAATTCCACATTTAGGGCTGGGGTTGTGGCTCAGTGGTAGAGTGCTCGCGTAGCATGTGTGAGGCACTGGATTTGGTCCTCAGCACTATATAAAAAATAAATAAAATAAAGTCATTTTGTCCATCTATGACTAAAAATATTTTTTAAAATTCCACATTTAATAACACAAAAATATGGTTACAGGTCCAACCATGAAGTAGGTATTGAGCTTTCAATCTAATTTTTCAAAGCTCTGCAACTTTTTACATAGAACCAGAATGCAATAAATGTCCACGGAAGGAAGCTAATCATACATGTAAGATCACTCATGTTTTTAACTTATCGCTCCATCCATAAAAAATGAAAGCCTTGAAAGGTTGCTTTTTTCCCAACAAAGATTCTTTCCCCAGGCTAGGATCACTCCTCAGTTTGTACTCAGAATCAAAAAGAGACCCAGGGACTAAATCGTATATGCTAAATGTATTAGCTTTTCATCTCTGTGACCAAAATGCCTGACACGAACAACTTAGAGGAGGAAAAGTTTATTTAGGTTCATGGTTTCAGAGGTTCAATCCATAGCTGGCCACCTTCATTGCTCTGATCCTAAGAAACAGAACATCATGGCAGAAGACAAGCACTACTCAGCTCATGACAACTGAGAAACAGAGAAAGGGAGAGAGGGAAAGAGGCTACTGTGAACATTAACCCTTCAAGGGCACACCCCTAGTGATGTACCTCCTCCAGCCATGATCCCCTGCTACAATCACCACACAGCTTATTCCTTCAAACTAGGACAGATTTATTAGGTTATAGCTCTTATAATCTAATCAGTTCACTCTGAATATTCCTGCATTAACACGGGAGCTTTGGGGAGGACACTTCATATTAAAACCATAACACTAATATATGAATTCAGAACATTTTTCCCCTTTCTGAAATTTTAGCTCAGCTACCTTCTTTGATTGTACTGCTCTCTGATTTTCTAAAAATATAATATTGTTGAACTCATATAGCTTTTTTTTCTAGTTATTCCAGAAGAATATTGCTAAATAAGTTGCATGGTTATACCAGGTCAGGTTGAATTAAAAACCCAAAACAAAATTATTTTTGATAATAATTGATGACTGACATTTGACCTCAGTCTGAGTATATTTTCTTTCTTAATTTGCATAAATTATAACAGACTTAGTGATTTAAAACAATTGATCTATATATTTATCATCTCTTAGTTGCTGAAGGTTACTAGACTCAGCATGGGTAAGATAGGTCCTCTGTCCAGGGTTTCAAAAGGCTACAATCCATATTGGTCAGCCTAGATTCCTTTCATATCACATGATATTATTCCAAGTTCACATGGTTGTTGGCAGAACTCAGTTTCTTATAGTTGTAGAACTGAGAACCCATTTTCTTGCTGCTCATCAGCTGAGAACTTCTCTCACCTCCTGAGGACATTTATAATTCCCTTCCTGGTGGCTTTCTCCCGGACACTCATGCAAGCCTTCTTACAATATGACAACTCACTTCTTCAATGTCACGAGGGGAAACTCATCTGCTAAGATGCAGTTCTCAATAATATAACAATAGCAGATGTTAACTATCCCAACCCCCATTGCCGTATTCTATTGCCTAAAAACAAGTCTCAGGTTCTACCTACACTCAAGAGGAGGAGCTTATAAAAAGACATGACTTATAGAGGTCCCTTCATTATGCACACCACAATGACATAATAAAATGGTTGAAGTTGTGGTAGATTAGAAAACACACACCTTCCCAGCAAAGGGCACTGCTCTTCAGCTTAATGCCGGGCTGTATACAATGATGAATGCGGACCTGATATTTTCGAATCTTCCAATTTGAGAGACACTAAAAGTTAGAACTCTAGATATTTGTGGGAAATAAAAAACACTATTTGTGTTAACAGTGAAAACACTGTACAAGCTAATAACTGTCAAGCCAAATAAAGATCATCTGCAGGGTAGATGGAGCCACAGAGATACCAGTTTTCAATCTCTGGTCTACTGACACAAGTTATTGCCAAAGAAGGCTCTTGAATATGAAAAACTGAAAAAAAATACATATCCATAAAAAAGTACATAATTTATGAGAGAGTATTTAGTAACATAAACTTAAATAGAAATCACAGATTGTCCTTCTTCACTACGCAACCACACATTCGCATACATTATTTTTTTAGCCAGTATTTGTCCTCATTCAAAGACATGTGATAATCATACATAAAAATAAAATGAAACCTATGTATAGACCCTATCTATATAATCTGTAACATGGTAAGAATAAGAAACCGATGGAGAGGTTAGTCATGAAGATGTTTTTCAGGAAACAGTATTTAAGATATCATGCCACAATTGAAATAATTCTATATAATCATAAAATATATAACAGCAATGAGTAATTTAATCTTACTAAGAATACATACAAGGTTTCAGAAAACACATAATACAGTGGGAAATATTTGTTTGTTTGTATACCCTATAAACATTTATCCCACATTTCTTATATGGTAGACTTTATATTGGGCACTGGGAATGCAGTGGAGAATGTGGTAGGCAAGATCACCATTATTATATTGGGTGAGAGTCTAGATAACAATAAACAAATAAACCAGTTCTTTTTTAAAAAATAAATCATTGTAGTGTTTAAGTGGTATGAATGAAACAAATGAGAGAAAAAAGGAAACCAAAAGAGAATTTTAAAATATTAAGACAATGTCACTGAAATTAGTACAGATTTGAAATAGCATATTAAAAAGATAGATTGAATTCAAGAGGGTTCAAAGGAGTGGTATGGGAACTGATAAAAAAATGAGCAACAGAATAAAGGTCTGCCTTGCTGCAATAAAAAGTAGACTCAAATACCTAGTGGTTTACAAAACAAGCTACATTCCCCTGCCTATGCTATGTGACTCCAGGTTGTGTTTAGTTCTATTCCATATGTAGTCTCATTCTGCAACCCAGGTTGGAAGCCGTAATCTGGGATATGATTCTCACAAAGAAAAAGAGCAAGGAGGTTAGCAAAAGCTAATGATATCTATAAAAGCTGCTAGTTGGAACTGCTACTTCCTACTGGCCTATCAACTCCATAATAAGGAGTTGGGAAAATATACTCTTCTCCAGGTACATTAGAAGATAATAGTGATACAACACACTAGAAATGCCCAGCCTGTGTAATATTATTGAATTTCAAAAATAAAAGGGAAAAGTTTTTTAGTATACACATTTAAAACAAAAAGGAAATAGGGGATTAGAAGGAAATTAATCAGCTCTATAGCACATTCAATGCCAGTGATCCCTGGAGAATATTTCTATGGAAAGAAGACATGACTTGAGTTTTATAAATGGTCAAGGTATGTCCAGGTTGTTTGTTAGCAATCAAGTCTAATATTGTACCTTTTATGTTTTCCCCTCTATTGAAGATGAAAATCATAAAATTATTTTGTAACTTCATGGGGAAAAATGTGAATTAATTGCTAAATCATAAGTACATTTTTCACTTTAAAAAAGAAGAAAACTGAAGAGACTGGAATTCACTTTAAAAGTCAAATTTTGACTTTAACTTTAGGCAGCACTTATCTGTCACCTGCCCTGAAAGATGCTGACCTTGGACCTGACTTACCTTTTTTTTTTTTTTTTTTCTTTTTTTCCCCCACACTGGGGATTGAACCCAGGGCTTTGGGCATGCAAGTCAAGCACTCTACCAACTGAGCTATATACCCAACCCTGGACATGATTATACTAGAACTTCCCTTCTTTCCTGCCTCTTGGCTTTTGGTAGTTTTTTATACCTCCCCAAGTTATAAAGACTGGGAGCACCATTTTCTACAATCCCAGATTAGATTATGCCAGTGAGAGGAAATTGCACACAGGTTAGAAAGCTGAAGATTTGCAGAAGCTATTTAGTTCAGTGCTGACAGCACACAAACAGAGGCTGTGGCAAAGGCAGCTTCGAGTTATCCTCTTGCAAATAGCCCATTTGGGTGTTAGAGGCCACTGAGATCATCAGTGGTGATTGTCCTTTCTGATTTCCTGAGTGTCAGTTTCCCTGACTTTTACTGCTTCAGTTCTTTGAACAGTTGAGTAAACTTCCAACTGCCCTCCTCAGGCTCTTCCTTTCTTCAAGGGCCTAGACTAATTTTTTATTTCCCTAATGGACTTTGACTCAATATATACAAAATAGACATCTTAATATTTGCAAAAACGCAGGCAATACCCATCTGCCTTCTTTTAAAAAAGTACTTAGATATAAAATACAGTTAAAAATAAACAAGAACAAGGAACTTACAAATAGAGAAATGGATTAAAAATGTAAAACAAAACTTTAAAAATTGGCGGAAATGATTATGCAATATAATGTAAAAACAAATCTTGACATTATAATATTTAGAACTACCTAAATCCTAGAGCCAGGGAAGAAAGAGTGAGGAGGGAAGTTATAATGTGGTCATGTGCAATGCCAGCATATTTAGGCAGGTGATGGATAAGTGCTGCTTAAAGTTAAAGTCACAATTTGACCTTTAAAGTAAATTCTAATTTCTTCAGATTTCTTCTTAAAGTGAAACATATGCTTGTGATTTAACAATTAATTCACATTTTTATTAGTCCTTTATCTGTCTATATCTGTGTTCATCAAATTGCTCCCTTAGTAATATCTGGATGGTTGCATTTTGGTTGATCTAAAATTTTTTTGTAATTTTCTAGGTTGCTTAGTTTGTTAATGATTCCAATAATATAATAAATCATTATGCTTTTTGTATAAGGACAAAAGTAATAACTAACTTTATTCCTTTTTCTGACCTTTGTGAAGTATATATATATTTTTTTTATTTTGGGAGGGTACTGGGAATTGAACTCAGGGACACTTGACCACTAGACACATCCCCAGTCCTATTTTGTATTTTATTTAGAGACAGGATCTCACTGAGTTGCTTAGCACCTCACTTTTGCTGAGGATGGATTTGAACTCAGGATTCTCCTGCCTCAGCCTCCTGAGCCACTGAGATTATAGGCGTGCACCACCACACCTAGCAAGTATAGTATATATTACTTTGAATTTGTCAACAAACTGTTTTCTTAAAGTAACACAAATAACATTATTTGCTTCTGTGAAATTGGTCAGTTGCACTTGGATTTCAACTATTTATCTTTTTGTTTAATATAATGCAGTATATATATTTAATTAAGGTACTCCAAGGAACTTATAGGGAAAATACAATCTTGAAAATAAAAGTTAAATCAATAATAGAGCATACTATTATAAGAGAAAGGGATATTTCTAATTGTCAACTATAAGTTAGTTATAGTTATTAACATTTTGTCAAGTATTTTTTTGCAATCAGTTAAAAAAAGTTGATAGAGTTAAAAACGAAACTAATAAAATCATTGAATTATTTTCTTTTTGTTAAAAAAGAAGTGAAAACCCAAGGATCTGGGAAAATTTTGTTTCTTCATAGTGAAGAGGTCATTGAATCTTAGTCTATTGATATACCTAACATTTAAACAGAATAAAAGACAATGTCTCTTTTTCTGAAGAAAAGGAGGGCAATAAAATACCATGTCTCTAAATGCCCCCCTTCTGTTCCTAAAATCTTACCCACCCTAAGGGAACAATGAAAGCAAGCTTGGCAGAAAAAGTCCAGATCCACATTATACGAAGAGAACTGGCTTTCTCTTATGTACACGGGGCACTATGGAAAGTTAGTGTTATCACTAGAAAGGTACCTTCTTGACTGGACACCAGGACAGTTGCTCCTTGGGATGCTGGTCATATAAGCAAACCAAGCAGGTTAATGCTGATGATGTCACTGCTTCTGCAGCTTAACATAGAAAACCCATTTCTCAGTGGTGGTTGGCACAGAACTGAGGGCACTGTGGAAAGGATACATATCACTCACCCAGCTGGCTGCCACTAGACTGTGCCATGAAGAAAGGAGGCACTGCTTGGTACAAACACCTTAAGGGACAGAGGTGCTATCTGTTCAGCCTGTTGCCACTGTTCTTGGAGCAGTCACTGTTCTTTTGTAAGCTTTCCCCAGTGAAGCATTTTTGCTTTGGCTTTTCCCAACCCATTCCACTGCCCTGGCACAACTGGGCTGTGGCTATGACACGAAGCAAACTCAAGTTGGGAAAATCAAGAGACCAACAACACACCAGCATTTCCAACTTATTGTTTTTACCATGACATCCATCCTGTTAAATTTGCCAGTAAACATAGTTATGAGGCACAAGGAGTCACTGACATACATCAGTATTATGGGTTTGGATATGAAGTGTTCCCCAAAGACTCATGTGTTAAGGGCTTGGTCTCCAATGTAGTAGTGCTCAGAAGTGATTTGGGGGAAGTGATTTGGGGGAGTGATTGGATCATGTATAAATTAATCATCAGAGGATTAATCCATTGATAGGTAAATAGACTACTGGGAAGTGATAGAGGCTGTGGGAGGTAGGACCTAGTTGAAGGAAGTAGGTCACTGGGGATGGGCCCTAGAAGGGTATTTTTTGTCCCTGGCCACCTCCTCACCCTTCACTACCCAACTGCCATGAACTGAGCAGCTTTCCTCTGCCACACCCTTCTACCATGAAGTTTCACCTTTGGAGCCAGTCAGCCATGGACTGAAACCATGAGCCAAAATAAATCTTTCCTCCTTTAAATTGTTCATGTCAGGTATTTTCCTCACAGTGACAAAGAGTTAATACAATCAGTGTCACAAATGTACCTTACTAGGAGTCACAGTGAAGAGTATATATTATACTCCTGGTTGCCGAGTCAACCCTATAAAGAAAAACTAGAATTATTAAGCTCTGAATACAGATGATATAATGCATTAAAATTGTCTGCATGTCTATCACTTCCCAAACCCCCTTCCAAGAAAGGATGGAGACAATCCTACATTTTACTCATTGGAATCATACTCCCCTGGTCACCAATGAAAGAGTGGGGATAGGCCCCTGCCTAGGAGATTGTTCAGCACAAAAACTCTGTTAAATGGGAGTTATCTAAAATGGAGGTTGTTGCATTCAATAGTTTATTAAATTTCTGAGCCTCTAACTAAGTGCCAAACACTCTGCAGCTGGGGCCACAATGCTTAACCCAAACAAACTTTGGCTCTACCTTCCCGAAGCTTAGCAGTTAGTGACAGAAAGAGTCACACAATCTCACCAATAAATCAAAACTTGTATTGCTCCTAAGAGGCTAGAGGGAGGAACTAGTCATATGGAAAAGAGGACTGTTCAATGTGGCTTCTTAGAGAAAGTGACATTTGAGCTGCTAGCTTAAGGAGGAGAAGCAATTAAGTGAAGTCATATGGGTACAGATAGGTACTTGTCAAAGCCAAGAGCACTGCTGAATGAAATCACCTGGGGGGAAATAAAGCAGGAAATGAGGAGACCAGAACTGATACCCACAGAGCTACATTTAATAGCCAGGAAGAAGATTTTAGATCTGAAAATGAGTCTATAAAAAAAGCAGCCAATGATATAGTCGGAAACCCAGAAAAAATGATTAGATCAACCATAACGTTTTGTGTGTGGTTTTTGCCTTGGGAAGAGTGTATAGTTTTTAGAAGAGTTAAGATCCCGATACATTTATGCACAAGTAAAGAGAATTCACAAGCCTGGAAAAACACATGCAAGCATAAGTGGCAAAGAGGGGAGGAGTATGAGAAGCTTTGTTGCATGCCACTAAAACAAAGAGATAAAGTTACCTTAAAATCAGAGCAACAAATGTTTTCTTCTGAGAATCAATGGGATTATATAATTACTGGGGATATATGGTATTTTAAGTAATGTTCTGGTTTTTGAACTTGACTGCAGTCTTCTGACACTTGAATATGTAATAAATTATTTCTCGTATTCTTTACTTTCTTGTATATCCTTACAATAAATATCTTTCAACTAAGGTGACTAAAGTATGTCTATTTTCCAGATACATAAAAGGGTCCCATTAGCATGTCTAGAACATAAAGGCTTAATAGCATCCTGTACAGAATGATAGGAAATTGCCCTTCTCCTGAGCCTAATTGAGTAAAATAGTGTCAAAAAGACAACTTTAAAAACTATGAAAAATATGAAGGGATTCTTTCTTTAAAGAAAACTTTAAGAATGTATATAACCTTAATGTGGAATAAACCATACAGATAATGGATTATATCAGATAACTTCAATATATGGTCACAGAAATGGAGCAAACTTTCAAGTATGAGGTAGGTGTTCTGAGGTAGAGGGAGACATTCCAGGTGGGGGATTAATGTTACGAAAGGCATATGGAAGGAGGCTTATCCTGTGGCACTCATAATAGGATGGTACAGCACTGGCTCCAGCATTAGTCTTCCCTTCTGTACTGTAACAAATTGCCTGAGAAAATTAGTTTAAGGAGGAAAGGCTTATTTTGGCTCACAGCTTCAGGGGTTTCAGTCCATGGTTGCCTGGCTCCATTTCTACAGGCCTGTGGTAATGTAGAACATCATGGTGGAAGGGCATGGCATAGTAAAGCTGCTCAGCTCATGGCAGTCAGAAGAGATTGACTAGCAATCACTTATACCTATAAAACCCTGCTCTTCATAAAGTCACATCAATCTCTGTAAACAGCAATTGTTTATTTTTCCAAGTTTGCCAGTCAAATGCTTCTAGCCATCCTTCTCTCAATACTGTATCTAGTCTTCCAGTAAGTTCCTTAGGTTCTTCCAAAACGTATCCTAAATTTGGCTTTTTTTCACTTTTTCTTTTTTCAATACCCTGATCCAAGCCACAATCCTTTCCACTCCTGCTCCCTGGTCTATTCTACACATGGCAGACATAGTCATGCTCAAAAACACATCTGTCAGATCATTATAGTTCTCTGATCATAATCTTCAAGGTCCTCACAATGACCTTCAAGGTACTACATGATCTTCTTCAAACATACCCAGTGACCCCTCATAGTTGGCCTTCTGCCCTCAACTCCTCTTGCTGTTCCCTAACCCAGTCCTTGGGCTTCCTGCTCTTCTGTGTACTTGCCCTAGAACCTTTGAACTTGCTGTTTTATCTTCTTCCAAGTTTCTTCATCCATATAACTGGATAGTCTGCCTCTTCATTTCCTATAGATCTCAACTCAAAGCTCACTTTATTTTTGAGATCTGAGCCCTTTATAGCACCAGTCATCTTAGGAGTATGTGTGTATGTTTAGAAAAATTATATCAACATTTTTATCTTTGGAAAAATATATAAATTATTATAATATTTGTTTTCTCCCACTAGACTGTAAGTTCCATGGAAACATGGATCTATTTCATTAATTCACACATCCCCACTGCTTGCAACTCTACCTGTCACATGATAGGTACCCAACATATTATTGAAATCAGCGGACGAATCAATGCCTGAACACACGAGGCACAGTGTTCCTCTCCCCTCTACTATGCCTGATTTGCTGGTGACTTTAGAATAAGCTGCCATCATCACACACAGGTAATTCTCTGTGATTTCTTCCCCTACCATCAGCTCAGAGTTTATAGCAAATTATTGTGAAACTCCCCTCATTTTGCAAACTGGGCTTGGTTTAGTGCTTAATCATACTAAAAGTTATTACTATACTTAATAAAGCTAAATATAATTATAGTATTTATCTACAAAGTTTAGTTCAATGGATTTGGCTTGAAGGAAGGTAGGGTGTGTGTGTGTGGGGGGGTTATCTGTTTGTTTACTGTTTTTTATCAGAAATTTAGTCATCTTTGACCTTGGCTAAAGCTGACATATGAGACAATTCTTCTATTTAGAAAACTAGCTTATACTGGGTGTGTTTTTCTATTTTTCAGTTGGTAAGCAGAAGGTTGTAAATTAATGTTCATTTCAAATGCTATACTTATCCCAAATGAACAGAAAGATTTTCGCTGAGCTGTCAAAGAAAGACAGCATGAAGTAGCACAACTTGAAAAATGACTTTGAGCAGTATAAAGACAATGCATCTCATTAGACTTATTTTAAGTAAGAATATAGGACACCCATATCCCATGTCAATTGCAGCATCACAGAACTATGCTGATTGAAGTTCAACCTATTTACAATTTATAATGAAATGTAATTGTTGCTTTTCTTTTCATTTTCAACTGGAAAGTAGTAATCTCACTGCTGACATGGATGGGAGACAACACAAAACAAAACCAGCCTCTTCACTTGGCAGGAAGCCTTTACGGCTGTATATGATGCAGATAACTTTGTTTGAGGATGTAGACAGCTTTCTAGACAATCACTGGAGATAGGACCTTAATTTAACCCCAGGCCTGAAGCATTTCCTCTGGGATGTGGATGACTGATAACATGGAGGAGTGCCGAGAAAGTATAGATTTATTGAAAAATGGATGTTGCAAGCAAGGGTGTTAAATTTCTTCCTCTAAATCATTGCTTAAAAGGACAAGCTCAGATTCCTCCTTTAGGATGAAAATCCTAACTGTTGGAAGAGAAAAATTTTAAAAATAACAAGTCATTGGCATTTTTAACATTTCACTTAAAAAGCATAAGCCATAAGGACTACACTTGCTTTTAATACCCTCTTCACAGGACATCTCAGTGATTTTTAATTTAAAGAGAATAAGTCTTTCACTGACAGCTTGATAACTTTTCCCATGGGAACAGAGAAAGGTCTCCTGTTTATGGCACTAATGAGCATTATATAATAGCTAGCTTCTTTAAATGACGGAGTAAATAGATCTTTATTAACAAACGTTATGTATTATGTATTTCTGTATCACAATTTTCAAGAATAACCTTTTAACAAAGTGAATAAATAAACCATAATGGGTTTCTTGCCCTTTACTAAGCAAAATATCAAGAACTTCTGCAAGGCCAGAGGTTAAGTAACTCTTTTATTTACTAATGATAAAGTTAATTGTGTGAAACCAAACTCTACTGGGTTGGAAAAAGATTTTTTCTTTTTAACTAACACTTGGCCCTCACAGTGATTTTTAAGAAACATTGCAATTCTTTAAAGCAAGCTTCCCTCATCTCTTCCTATGGTTTGAACGAATATGTGACTGCAAGCAAAACATTGGATATGTTCATTCCATTTAAAATAACTGGCTGAGAATAGTAAATCACAGCTCTTCACTGGGATGCTCCAAGTAGTACTTTCAATATCCATTAATAGTAAATATTACTTGTTATCCTTTTCATCAGGTTGAACTAACCAAGTGGCACAATTCTGTGGCTCATTATAAAATAGACTACATTACACAAGAATTAAAACAGCAAATGAGTCATATGGAGAGCTGCCATGATTTTTCTAAAAATCTATACTCACTGCATGTGAATTTTAATATATAATATTAATTATGCAATTCTTCCCAGCCAACTTCTCATTACTTAGGCTGTGTGTGTGTGTGTTTCTTTTACCTTGATTACAAAGTCAAACCATTTTAGTTGAAATTAAAAATATCTGTGTATTTATAGAAAAAAACAGAGAGCTGGGTTTTGATAAGGCCTCCAGAGGAGCAGGGCAAAACCTAACCCTGTCAGAAAGGAAGGCTGCCTGGTCTTCATATCAGACAGTGGCTAACGAAATCCTAAGAGGGTTTGTTACATGAGCCAGTGGGCTGAGGCAACCTTTAACATGCAGGAAACTGGAGTTAATTAAACCGTTACCAGGATCCTATCTATCATCCTGCTCCTGCTCTATCCCAAGTCCATTTACATTTTAGAATTGAAAAAATGTTCTCAGGACTGTTGATAAACCATGTTTACTGTCTCTATTGATTTGCTACTTTTGCATAACCTTTATGTTTTAATTATCTTATAGTATTTCTTGAAGGCTCTTCTGTAGCAGTTGTTATCTGATTAGACTTTACTGGCAATTACTAAACACGAGGAGTACACCTTTTAATGGATTAATCTGCTTTGAAGTTATTAGATGACTCCAGGATGAAACTGCTAAGCAGAAATAATGTTGCCTTGCTGAATGGCTATGTTCAAGGCACAATTGTATTTACTGTAAAGGAGATATACTCAGATTATTTGCCTGCTTTGTTCAATGGAATGTGTGTGTGTGGATATTGTTTTGCATACAGTTTGTTGGAGAGAGCACTAGCAGGCAGCTATCAATTGCGTAATTAAGATACAAATTTAACACCTGGTGAGATTGCATTCTGAGGAAGAGCTGGAGCCAGACCTTTTGCTAATATAAATATTTTTACTGGATAATTTTTTTATTTATGATAATAAATTAAAATTGCACAATGTGCACTTATTTCCTCATTTTACTGAACAGTTTTTGAACACTTACAGTGTATCAGGCACTGTACTGAGAATTAATTACACGGATCAACTCATGATCGTGCAGTCTGTTAGCTTCATTTTACACATGAAGTAACAAATGCACAGAGAAGTTATGCAGTCTGCCTCAGGTTACACAGACTGCAGGTAGATTTGCAACTACAGATGTGAGATTTCTGATTCCAGAACTCTGTAGCTTAACCACTGGACAATACCCTGTAAGGTATTGCAGTAATGAATCCTGAAGGTCACTAGAAGAAAATGATCTAGCCATGTTGTGCCTTTAATACTTTAATTTCTAAATATTTAGCCAAGCTTTAATTTGAAGATATAAGTGTGGCTACTATTTATAGAATTCATATTAGCTCAAATCCTATGAAAATATAAAATAAAGTTTATGTGCATGTATTCTGTTTCAAGGGACTTGATCATTCTGAATATATTTTTGTAAGGAGATTAAAAAGAAAAGGAAAATAAATGAAGAATCAAATTGTTTAGGTCCCATATCTGTACTCCTTAGGGAGGACATGTATATATCTCAAACTTGCTGATTTACCACTAATGTCTCAAATACAAATGTTACTGTTAGGAAATATACTACTGTCCATACAGTGTTTGTTGTGGTTAAAGGAAACCCATTAACATTCTCCCCAGACATTCCAAAGGTAATTCTGAGGTGAACCTTCCATTCTTTTATTTTACTTATGAATGTGGGGACTGGGAAATGCTTAATCTTTCTAGCACAAGTAGAAGAGTCAAGAGCCACTCACTAAAGTTCTGGTGGCATATAGGATCAAGCACATTATATGTTAGTAAGACATATAAGCCTATATTTCCCCCTCCCTCCCATTCTTTCCACATTTAATAAGCAGAACAGAAAAGCAGAGTAGTTCCAACCATACACTAAAGTCATACTGCCCAGCTTCTCAAAAGCTCCGTTTCACACTGGCTACATGACTTGGGTAAATGAGTCACTCAGGGGCTCAGCTGCTCCATCTGTTAAATGGGAATAATATATATTGAAGATCATTTACAGTGAGGATTAAATGAATTACTACACATAAAGAACTCCAAAGAGTAGCCTATACTAAGTAAATCATTGCAAGGGTTGCTATATTATTTGTAGTAGAACAGTGTTCTGGGGCACCACATTAGACCCTTAGATAATATTCTATCCAAATAGTCTTACAACTTTTATCTATTACTGATTTGCTTTTTAAAAAAAACTAACAAAATAAAATGTCAACTTTTGTCACTAGGACAAAATATCTGCAGAAATCAACTTAGAGGAGGAAAGATTTCTTTTGGCTCATAGTTTCCAAGCTTCAGTGTATAGTTGGCCAACTCCATTGCTTTGGGCCTAAGGTGAGGCAGAACATGATAGCAGAAGGGTTTGGCAGAGGAAGAGTGGACACCTCACAGCAGCCAGGAAGTAGAGAAAGAGGGCAGGAGGAGGGTCTGGGGTCAAAAAATCCCCTTTAGGGCATGCCCCAGTGACCTACTTCCTCCAAGCAGGTCCCATCTCCTACAGTTTCCACCACCTCTCAATAATATCAAATTTTTAACTCATCGATGGATGAATCTATGAGGTTAGAGCCCTCAAGATCAAATCGCTTCCCAAGAAACCCTCATCTGAACTTTGTTGCATTAAAGACCAAGGCTTCAACACATGAGCCTGTGGGGGACATTCCAGTTCCAAATGGTCACATACAACCTAGTCCTTGACCTCATGTTGTCACATACTGTATCTTATTTTCCAAAGCAATGATTATATTCCAAGAGGAACATGATTGAAAATAGAAGTAGTTCTGAGTAAAATGCTGGCTTAGATCAGTTTTTTCTGCAGGCCCTCCAGGGTCACTTTAAATGAGACATTGCTGTCTTCCCATGCCTAGTTGGGAAGCATATGAACTCACTGGCCACACATGGTCCTTCCTAGGCAAAATTAGGCTACAGCTGGAACTTCCAGGGGATCTGCATGTTCTCACAGAAAAACCCTATCTTTTTCACCAGGCTCTCGTGAGACAAAGAAAGACTGGTGCTCCATTTTCAAAATACAGTATTTAACCTTAAATGTAAATTTTTTTTTTAAGGATGTAAGAAAATCAGCCAAAGAGGAAATAGAACAAATGGTTACCAGCAGTTAACACCTGAATGGGACAGATTCTCAGTCCCTTGACAAACAGGAGGTGAGGGGGAAGGGGCCAACCTTCTCAACAAAGATCAGCTTCATACATGCCAAAATGCACTCAATCCCAGAACGGCCTCCTGCCAAATGTGAACAAGGGAGATGGAGACAACTAAAGTACTTTTTAAAAATAACCCAGTAGGAAACAGTAAAACCTATGTGAAGGTTGGAAAAACTATACACCCCATAGTACTCAGATGAGGAACTGGGGGAGGGAATTTGCACCCTAGAGGATAAAAGGCTAATTGTAACTGCTCTGTGGGTGCCTGCTCCCCCAGATACCTAATCCTGCAAGATTGTCTCTGAGTCCATTCTTGAGGTTTGGGCAGGTGTGCATGTTTCTCATACTCACAGACTATAATCCCCAAACAGGGAGCATTTACCTAGCCCTTAGAACTGATCCATTTACAAAGGGAAAAAAAAAGACATTAATTTTTTTCCTTATTAATAGATCTTTTTTTGGTTGCAGTAATAATGGTGTGATACCTTTCTTTACCATTTTGAAGGAAATAGCCTAGATCCCTGTGACAAAAGATAGATTAACAAAAGAAAGCATAACAGATTTAGTTAAACAAAATTTCATGTAATACAGATGTCATTGGAAGTGAAGACCCAAAGACCCAGGAAAAACTGTCTCCTTATATGCTTAGATTCAATATGACTGAACAAAAAGGATATGTCCTAAAGGCAATAGGCCAAGGGGAGAAACCCAGTAAGGGCTGCCTGTTGGATTCCTCTTGGTGTCTCTGTGTAGTACTCCCTCCTCCCTGATATAGAGCAAAACTCCTCTGGGATGAGGTTCTTATGACCTACTATCAGACAAGGAAGGTCAGAATTTCATTATGGCCAGCTCTTACACTGAAAGATGAAGAAAGATTACAGTAATATTTCTAGGTTTTATGGCTAGCTTTAGGGGAGATGGGTTCTAATTTCTATGCCCTCCTTGAGGAAAAAGAAATCTCGTTTCTGCCTGGGGGAGAAAGAAGGACAGGAGAAAGATGGGCAGGAGAAGATCAGAAAGAGATTTTGCTTCCAGTGTCCTTTAGTTCAAAGTAGTCAGCATGCTAAAGCATTATAATTTGGGGTATAGCTTTCTGTGCCCCAATAGTAAAAAATGGAAAATAATCCACAGTTAACTCATAAATGCAGAGAAAACTGCCAAACGGGTAGACACTGTACTTATCCTCCAAAAACAGATGATTCTCTGGCTTCATTCCGCATCAATCATGATGAAGGATGAGTGGGATAAATGCTGGACCACAGTGCTCCAGTGGCAGCTGAGCACCTAGGATTCAGCAATGTACTTTCTTTACTGCCCAACCTCCCTTGGGAATTCCTAGATAGGTCAAGAAGAGAGGGAGCTGCAGCCTAACTGTGGCCCCAAATTTTCCTCCTTAGAACCCAATCCAACTTTATCCACAGAAGTTGCAATCACCTACAGGATATAAGCAAACCCATCTACCCTGCACTCCATGTATAACTCCTTACCAGCCACCACAGGCTGCAGTGCAACCTGGTGCTGAGAGCCATCCGTGAACTCTGTGTGAACCAAAACAACATGGAAGCCATTAGGAAGGAAAAGTCTGATATTGGGAACTCCCAGCAGCAACTCTGCTGGTTTGAGAATGTCCAATTCATGTGACTTTCTTGTACCTCGCTCCATCTAAGTTCAGCACAGCATCAGAGATGGGGTGACCGGTTAGCGCCACATAGCCTCTAGGAGATGGGTGTGGCTTGCCAAGATGCCAATCAACTTGTTAACTACAAGACTCCTGACAAACCCAGGAGCCAGCACCAACCCAAGACTACCAAGACTCCTCCCACTGAAACGTATTCCTGCCTTTGATGTACGTGCCCTTAAATAAAAAATTGGAGCCATTTTTTGTTCATTCAGTTCCAACTCCTATCAGGACCTATCGAGCACTCCCTTTTTATCTAGTTCCTGGCTCTATTACTTATTAATTTCTATTTCTCAGGCAGCTCACACTCCTGAGCAGAAAACTACCCTCTTGGGGTGCTGGCCACCCCACAATAGTCTGGTGTTAACTGGAGTTTCACAGAATGATATTGATGGGTGGGTTTTTAGATTTTGTATTTTAAGAGTTGTGTGCTTCATATTTTAATTTATTTAGAAATATAAGCATATCAAAGTTATAATTTCATAGACACTCCTGCTTAGAATAAACTCAAGAAAACAAAAATAACAAATATGTGCAAGTGATATATGAAGGTAGTACAAAAATGAGTGAAGTCGGGGGAAGCTGTTGTCCTACCTTGACTTAGGGCTAAAAATCAGTATTATTCCACCTGTTCAATCATGGAGGAAAGGAAGAAGTGACTCCTAACAGCCTTCAAATGTGAACATTAAATATAAGCTATTTGATTAAAAACTTTAAAGAGCATTAATGAAATGATACAAAAGGATTGCTAATGTTTTTCCTAACTTCTTATTGTTGTTTTATTTTTTACTCTTAAAGGATTATGATTCGTTGCAAAGCTAGAAGAGCTCCCTCAGCAGGAGCAGAGGGGCTGTCACTGAGGCCAGTATATCTCCACAGTCTCCAGTGTAAGGGATCACATGACAGAACTCAGGAGAAAAATGTACTGTTGTACAGGCATGAAAACAAGAGAAGATTTTCCACAATTAACTTATAGGACTGATATGTAATTAAAATCTCTTATTCCCAAAAGAGTGAGAAGAGAAATTTTGCATAGATAGATAAGTAAGATTGCACTTACAATCAATTTGAGTTTATTGTTAACAATTTGTTTCTAACTATATTTTACATACTAGAAGGAAAAAAGTCATATCCAAAGAGATGATAAATATCTGTAATTGGTGTAAGTTTTCTGTTCAGAGAATTGTGTGTGTGTGTGTGTGTGTTTACATGACTAGTGTGATTCTACATCATGTACAACCAGAATGATCAATTTACTCCATTATATATGATGTATCAAAGTACATTCTACTGTCATGTATAACTAATTAAAACAAATTTTAAAAAATTGGCTTCTCGGTCCGGGTCCTGCTGAGGGCCGGTCAGGACTCACCCGTTGCTTTGGTTGCAAGGGGAACGAAATGCTGCCATTCGCATAGGATACCAACATGGCAGAGATCTGATGTCATCAGAAAGCGGCGGAGGAGAGAACTTCATCAATACCAGCGGTGACAGAAACAGTTGGTCTCCTGGTAGGGGGGGTGAGGCACAGACACCCGAGTCTCCTCAATTTGTCGTCGAGCCAGAGGGGAGGAGCTGGGCCGCCGCCAGCGCCCCGAGCAGGCCCAGCGGCTCGCCAGCGTGGTGACCGCGTGACTCCAATTGGAGAGGGGGCGGAGCGGAGCCGCCACCCGCACCCGCAAGGTGGGCAGACCCGCGACCCAGTGGTACATGGGCGTGGTAGGAGGGGCAGGGCAGAGCCGCCGCCCGCGCTTGCAAGGTAAACAGACCTGT